>NW_006433024.1:20496868-20562172 GCF_000325575.1 Pteropus alecto | reverse complement strand
TTCACAGGCTCTTGCATTTAATCCTCACAGCAACTCTGTAAAATAGGAATTATCCCCGCTTTACAGAGGAGGACACTGAGGCTGGCTCACAGGACACAACCTGAGATCACAGAGTTCCCTGGCTTATATAAACTTGCCCCAGTCCCAGGAAGGAGAGATGAGAAGAGCTGCTTCAGAGTGGAGATAAAACTAGACCTTTCCACTCTCTATTTCCTTCTGGGCAGAAATTAAACCACATAAAGTATGCAGAGCCAAGCCCAGTGCTGGGACACGTGGGGTTCCAAGGTCCCTTCCCCTCTCCAACTGAGGTTCCAAGCTCTCTCTCCTCTGGCTTCAGCAGACTCATCTATAAAAGGATTATAAATGAGCCCACCCTGTGGTTAGGACTCAAAGACACCAGAAGTCACAGCCCTGGGACCCAAACTGAATCAGGGGGCAGTGTCTGCATGAAAGACAGTGGGTGTCGTAGCAGTCAAAAGGTGAAAGCAACCTAATTGTCGATCAACAGACAAACGGAAAAAAGGTAGGTGGTCTATCCATGCAACGGCATACTATTCGGCCAGGAAAGGGAATGAAATTCTGACACATGCTACGATGGGGAGGAACCTTAAAAACATCATGCTCAATGAAAGAAGCCAAACACAGAAGCCCATGTTTTGTGATTCCATTTATATGCAATGTCCAGAAAAGGGAAATCCATAGAAAGAGAAAGCAGACTAGTAATTAAGAGGGTCTAGAAGCGGGAAGGGAGAGTGGTTGCTAACGAACACTGGGCTTCCTTTAGCTTAATGAAAACGTATGGAACTAGACAGAGGCAGTGTTAGCACAACATTGTGAATGCACTAAATGCCACTGAACTGCTCGCTTTAAAATGTTAATTTTATGTTATGTTCGTCTCACCACAATTATTTAAACATGCATAGTAGGTGGGTTACTGTAGAAGCGAGCTTAGCCACTGGGAGGGAACAGGGAAAGGAAGCTTCTTGAAGGAGAAGGTGGAGGGAGTGGGGAGAGAAAAGGTGAGTTATAAGTAGGGAGGTTCTGAAAGATGGATTTGGACAGTCAGAGGAGAGCTGAACCACCCCAAACGGGAAAGCAGAAAACAAGGACAAAATAGCCTGACCAAAAACACTATGGGGACCTCCACTTGCAAATGCGTTTCGAAGATTAAAAGGAAGGAATTCAAGTTTACTAAGCACCTACTGTGTGCCAGGCACTGAGCTGGGCTTTCTATACCCCTTGTCTTGAGCACAGAGTCATGGAATGATGGTTACGAGCTTGGGATCTGGAACCAGACCACCTGGGAGAACTCATTCAGTGCCACCACTTACTGGCTGTGTGACTTTGGCCAGGCAGCTTTCTGTTCCTCAGTGTCGATATCTGTAAACAGGGATGAAAATCACACCTGCTTTCTTGTCGTGCGGATGAAATTAAATGACCTATGTAACTACTATTGCTATCATTGTCGTCGCCTTTTAATCTTCATAACAACTCTACAAAGTATTTTTATCCCTGTTTTACCAGACAACACCAAGGCTCAGATCCTACTGAGAAAACCAATGAGCAATCAGAAACTCATACTCCCCAAAATGTTTAAATAACTGAGCAACAACCCAGTTATAGAGGTGGGCACCAAGGTCCAGAGACAATCAGTGACTCACCCAAGGACACAGAGCCAGCGAGGAAGCATCAAAATCAGAACCCAGGTCTTGACCTATGCCTTGACCTCAACCATTCTAGCCAAGCTTTCCCAAACCCTTCTCTCATGCGTTGCTGATCCGACCCAAATGGAGAACTCATAGCTCACCCCACTTCTCGCCACTCCTCTGCAAAGTCTCCCATGCAGAGGACCCAAGGCTTATACAGTCCTCATAGCTGGGCAAAAGGAGTAAACACTGAGAGAGAGCTTAAGCTCACTGATGTAGCAGGAAGACATGCCAACACATGAGAAAAGAGTATAATACTGTTCTCGGTTCTGCCAAGGACTTCTAGTTACCTAGACACCCCAGGCACAGAAGAAACCCAGTAGTCAACCAGATGGTTGGGCATTAAGTGTGCCCAAGAATGCCCAACACTGCACAGTAGAATCTTCTTCCTCTTCTTTCCTGAGGAGCACCCTTGAGATTGAGTCTTCCAGCCTGGCTCATAACTCCCCTCCCCCAGAGATGTGTTTTTGTTTCACAATCCCCTCTGGTTGCTGATGAGCCAAAGCTCTCTTCTTTGAGAACCACCGCCAGGCCCGAAACTGTGGTTCCAGTCACAAGGATTCCCTTCCAGGTCCCAGAGAAAACAAAACCATTAGCACTGCCCTCAATGTCATCCCAACTCAGCCAAAGCTACAGTCATTACATCAGTGGTCCACTCCGACCCAGCACCTTACGACTAGTTAAGTCTCATGCTCCAGCCCAGGACTGCCAGACTCCGAGGCTCTTGACCTTGAACCACTCCCAGAAAGCGCCAGCCTGGTTCATCCCCAAACAAACCTCAGCTGAGAGCATAGAATCTGAAGGCAATTCCAGGGCTGCCTGTCACAAACCCCTACCTGGCCTGGGCCTTGGGGACAGGTTCCATCAACCCATCTCAATGGACTGAATTAAAACGGCTTCTGTTCTCAAAAGGAGCAGCATTTATTTAAGGGGAAACTCACAGAACAGCCTGATTTTAGCAAGTGACAAAGCTTTGGGATTTCTATTATACATGTTCATTTCTCAGGGATGGGTAAGAAGTGACTTAATAACACAATGGGTAACAATAGACTCTTTGTCCTTCTAAAACCAAGCCCACACACCATATGACAATAGTTATTTTTACTCACTGACGTAATTAACCAAAATGTGAACCACTTCAAGCAATTTTTAAAATCAAATAGCATTTTATGGGATTTGGAACATGCGCAGATTTCAATTCTGAAAGGCTTCATTCTTCCTAGCTCTCATTTATCTCCCCTGTGAAATTATCCAACAGCTCCCCACAAAACTGGCCCCTAAAAGGTACATCATTGATCATGAAAATGGTAGACAGGGTGGGACTTCCCCTCTGAACCCAGAAGCCAGGCAATAATCACCATTAAGGAAAACTTCCCAGAAGGCAGGCATGGCATCACAGGGTGGCCTGAGCACTTGGCATCCATTTCCACTCTAGAGTCCAAAAGGCAGGGGACTAGGCAGGCCAGCAGGCAGCATGGCAAGTGCTATGCACAGCATGGGGAGAATGGGCTGGCTCACTCTCTGCGAATAAATGACTCTCTCAACTTGATGCTGTCATCAAAAGGAATTGTGGAGAAGGGTCGGCATAATCCATAATTCTGTGCCTCCAGAAAGCCAGGTGAGGTTTCGATGGAAGGGATGAGCACCCACCACCCTGCAAACCACCAGCTGGCTCATCTCTTCCCTCTTGGGGCATTTGGTGGTATGATGAACTCTTCCAAATGTACAGAGAAAAAAGGAACCAGAGGGGCTATTTTGGTGAGGCCATGTGAACTCTGAGATGCAGAGCTGAGGATGACCTTGGAATCCCAGGCCAGAAGTTTCCATGGGTATTTTTAGGAACAGAACTATTTTTTTCAAAAAGAAGCTCATGAAGAATATGTATAGAGTTCCACATGTCATACATATCTGTATATATATAAATGTATAAAAGCAGTTTTTTCATTAAATGTTCATTTTAAAGTTCAAGTTACCTTATTCTTATTTTGAATATAATTGATACATAACCAAATTGAAATACTGGTGTTCTCCAATATATGAAAATTTGTAGTAACACCTATTTACACAAGTGTTTTCATCACAATTTCATAATTTCAAACACAGACAAATTGGGGGGTGGGGGTGTTTAATGAAACTCAAAGCAAACACTTTTGGAATCCTATGACACATCCAAAGGAACACTGTTTGAAAACTAGTGATTTAACTACGCTTTGACTTTACAAAGGAAAAAAGTAAGTCCAGATCCTAGGACAGAGCTTGTCTCCTCATCTCAAGAGAGGGTCAGAGTTAGCAGCCCCAGGCCCTGTCTCAGCCCTTTCTCCACATCCTATGAAAAATCGTGGGGCTACACGGGAACTCCTTCACCCACATCTAGCCCACTGACATGTTTTATTTTACCCAGTGGTTTCTTCCTTTTTCAATTTAACCCCATTAGAGCACTGCCCTCTTATTTTCCCTACTGTGTTTCTTTTTTTTTTTTTTTACCAACTTTATTAAGGTGTAATTGACAAATAAAAATTGTATATATTTAAGGTGTAAAACGTGATATTTTACACCACGATATTTCCTAAAATCTTGAGCACATATTTAAAAACTAGTAGACTTAAGCATTTCAAAAACTGTGATACTTAGCTTCTCAAAAAAAAAAAGAAGAAGAAGAAGAAGAAAAGAATGAAGAAGCTCTGGCTTTTTCTCTGGCCACATTCAAGCAATTAATTGGATCTGAGTGTCAGCTCCCCCTTGTGATAGGGTAGGTGACTGGCGTTCACCATCACTCCTGGTATTGTCACCTCAATGCCGAGAACAAATGGGCAGTTGCCAAGAAACATGGCACCCACACCGTTCATGTTCTCTCTCATATAGCACATGAAAAGATTCAGAAATGGTGTGGCTTTTCAGTATTTAGTCCATTCCATTTATTTTTGTTGCCGACTACTCCTGAAGACATTTGAGTTTCTGACTTTTGATTCAAGTGTACCTAGCGATCAAAGTTCATGGGTAGCAAAATTATTGACAAATTGTTTACTTTCTAAGTTGCTCTCTTAGGAAGAGATCACAAGCCAGTGTCAAATGTGAACAGTGTGCATGACGTGACTATGGAATGCTCCATTTTTGCCTACCCCTAAATCCTCTGCTCATCCCCCAACCTGCCTCTCCCTCGTGCCACCACCACCCCAAAAAGGAGCAAAAAAGAGTACAGAGGTTTGACTCTTCAGATGAAGACTTTACCTTCCTATTCTTGAATCTCAATAATAAAGCCATTCCATAAACCCCACCAATTCCCTCCTACACTGCCCATCTCCCCCTTAGAGTAGGAGAAAAATAGCTAACAGCCACCATTTACTAAGTGCTTGCTATGTTCTGCACCAGCTCCTCATGGAACCCTCCCCTTCCCCACCCCACCCAGCTGGGAGTATCTGGACTCTACAGTTTCACATGTCCCTCCCTCTTCCTTCCAGAAAGGGAACAAACATCGCAACTCCAGGTCTCAGCTTTTCGAGCTCTGCCTTCAACAGACCACAAAGAGCTAAGGGGTCTCTCGCTATCCATTCACTCTGGCCAAAAGCCCAGGGCGGATCCTATCTCACAGGCCGCAAGGGCCAGCAATGATTTCAACCGACCCACATGCTCTTCACGCCCTCCCAGAACCATCCTGAAGTAACCCTGTGTTCTTCCAAGGCTCTGCAAATAGAGGTTCCCACAAGCCAAAGCACCGCCCCACTGGTTTCCACAGCACTGCAGACTCGAAGAGGACAGAGAACACAGTGGGGGCGAAAATCAACAGGACTTGAGTCGGGTCCGGATTTGAATCCTGGCCCCACCACTTATCAGCAAGGAGTCCGAAAGCCAGTGACTTCACTTCTCAAATTATTTCACCTGTAAGTTACCATCTACTCTGTAGGCTTGATGTGAGGATTAAGTGGCACATAGTAGGTGCTCGATTAACAGCAGCAAACATCAGTCATTGAGGTGGGAAAGCATAAGAATTAGGAAAAAGCAGAACCAGAAGGTATTTCTGCCAACACAGAAGCAAGAGCAGCAGGGAAGGGCAAGTTGGCATCTTGGATTCTGTTACACAATGAGAGGAACTTGGGCTAAAATTCTCAGATGCTGCATTCTTGTCTCCCGTCAGGAGCTGCACTGAGGCTATCCTGCATCAGCTCAAAAAGGACATTTTCTGCAAACCCGCCATCAACGCCACTCCCCACACTACCAGCAGGGTCTGCCTGTTTAGCTGAGAGCACGGGACTCAGGCCCTGCTCCTCGCCACATGAAAAGACAGTCTAATGGTGGGATCAGAAACCACAAGTGGTGGTGACAGGCTGGTTTTTATACAGACTTTTCAGCCTACGATATTGCCTTCCAATTAAAAAGTGCATCACTGAAATATCCAAATAGCACAAGAAACTTCAACGGCTCTCCACCGAGCTTTTAATAATAACCTAAATACAACCACCACCCAAAAGAAAAAAAAAAAAGTTCCAACGCAAAGCCACACCATTATTAATAATAACCTAAATACAACCACCACCCAAAAAAAAAAAAAAAAGTTCCAAGGCAAAGCCACACCATTGTCCTCTCTAGAGACTGGTCTTTGACAAAATGGCACCTTTGCAAATTGCCCTGGGCAGGTTCAATCAAGCCAGTGACTCCACAAAGTAGACACTTTTATTTTATATCCAAGCAATGAAAAGAGAATTCAGAGTCATAAAGTACTGAAATTGAAGAGCTGGCTTAGCAGAGCCTATCCACAAATGGCGAAGACAGCGATGGGAAGTGACAGGTGATTTTCAACATCTCATAAAGCCTAAAAAAATGCCCTAAATCAGTGGTCGGCAAATTATTCCCATAAAAGGCCAGACAGGATCTAGTTTAGGCTTTGCAACTCTGCTTTGGTACAGTGAAATCAGCCACAGATAATGCATCAACTAATGACCGTGGCTGTGTTCCAATAAAACTTTATTTGTAAGCATCAATTGTGTATTTCATATCATTTCACTCTGTCATCAAACATTATTCTTCTCTTGTTTTTGTTTCTGTTTTTCCAATCATTTAAAATGTAAAAAAACAGTCTTAGCTCACAGATCACCCAAAAACAAGCAGTGGCTGGATTTGGCTCTCGGGACTGTCGTTTGCTGACCACTGCCCTAAATCACATATTTACCCTGGACAGAGCCGCAAGCACAGACCAATGGCAGGTCAGAGCCTGAGCATGTGGTCTGGGTCTGCTTCCGTATCCTGGTTCCGACAATTACCAGCTTAAGCACTGAGCTAAAGTTCAATCTTCTCATCTGACATTAGAGATGATGACAATCCCCTCCATAAATACTTGAGAGAATTAAATGAAATAATGTCTGGCACAAGGCAAATGTTCAAAAGAGGAAAACTCTTTCATTGCTACCATTGTTCCCTTGCTTCTGGCTAGACTTCATCAACTCAGTTTATGAACACAGGGTCTCTGGTGCTGGTCTGAATTTCCAGTTGGAAGTCGCTGGCTGATAAGACATGAGAAGGAACAAAACTTTTCTAACTGAAAACAGGGTATGTGAAAGATAAAATAACATGCAATATGGGTCCACTGGCGACAGAAGATGGTGGTTGGTGATCAAAACACGGTGACCAGAGAGATGCTTTCTCAGAGCAACACCCTCTGGTAGCCTGCACATCTGCGGTCATATGTTTTAAGTGTTTACCACTTAATATATTCCAGGTGGAATTATATTTGGTTTTTTTTTTTTTTTTTTGGCAAGGCAACCTTTGGTTGACCTCACAGATTGCAAGGAACTTGTCAGCTTAGCTGATTGGTGGACTTTTGTTTTAATGCCTACAGCACCTGGTCTTTCTAGGTGGTCTCCCATCCAAGTACTAACCAGGCCCAACACTGCTTAGCTTCCGAAATCAGACGAGATTTGGCATGTTCAGGGTGGCATGGCCGTAGACTTCATGATTGGCAGATTTTAATTGGATCCCCAGGACCTAGAACAGAGCTGGCCTGGCCATTAGTGAGTAAATACATGTGTGTGAACTTCAGAGCCTTGAGAACAATCAATAGGAGTACATGTGGTCAATCACGACGTAGGATAAAATCTTAGGGATTATCTGCACCAATCAGCCTCTACCTGGAGTTGGAGGAAACAGAGGCCCAGAGAGGTAAAGCGATTTGTCCGAAGTACCTCAGTCTGAAACTCATCCATGTTCACTGACTGCATCTATCTGCCAGGCCCCATGATCATTAGGGACACAGAGATGATACAGTTCCCTAATCTCAATTGCTGAAAGACTGGCAAGGGAAACAAAGAAATAAACAAATGATTTTTTTCCTTCCCTTTAAGAACCATTTAATTTGGTGACGATAGCAACATGTTACATTCGCCCTTTTATGTTCTGAACTTTTCAACGTACACCCTTTTTTTTCCCCCTAAACAACAGATGTAATCAATGCCTGCTGTAAAGGCATTGTGTGTGACTCACAAAAGCAGCACTCACATTAAAGGTACATTTCTTTCCACATATCTTATCGACATACCTTAAATTCCCTGAATAATCTGTGCTGCCCTCCCCGACTGTGGCTCGCGCTGGTCCTATTAGAGCTGTCCCACCCGCTCCTTGGTGCAACTTCATCAAACTCTGTTCCCCAGCACAGCCCAAGCTTTCCTCTGTGGTGTGTTCAGCACCTGCCCTCACCTCTTATCGCTCATTACTGGAACTGTTTCATCTGTTTCTCCTTTGAAGTGGGGACTTCATAATTCACACCTAGCACAGCACCCAGCACAGTGCCTGCGCTGGCTGACCACTGGACAGCTGGATGGTAAGCAGTGTTGGTAGGCTGAGAGGATAAGGATGGGGACAGGGTCTACTGGATTTTCTTTGGACAGCCGGAAAGAACAAAGGAGTGCATTCAAGTCAGGACTGTGAGAAAAAAAAAAAAAACACACACACACAACAGCAAGGGCAAGGGAGCACAAGGAAGTAGTTCTCACACTCTGGCAGGTATCAGAACCACCTGGAGAACCTGTTAAAAATACAAAGGCCCAGCCCTATCCTACTTCAACCAGCTTGGTTCTCTGTTCTTTATCAGCTCTCTAGGTGACTCAAATACCCTCCAAAGTTTGAGAACCACGGGCTGAAGGTATTTTAAAGGGACAGTGAGAAACGATGGTATAACCCAGAGTCCCCTCTAGTCTGAAATAGTCACACCCGTAATCTCCTAGGAAAGCCATGAACAACTCCAGCGGGTAAACTGGGAGTTACTCCAGTTTGAGGAAAACTCGACCGAGAAGACACTGAAGATATCCTTTAATGACCTTCAAACAAGGGAGGTTGCCTGGTCCTCTGGAATCCAGGCTGAGTTCGCCCCATGGGTTCCAGCTGGGCTAAAACCAGACTGCTTGGTGGGGAAGGTGGGCCAAAGGCAGTGCTTCCCTCAGATGCACTGCACATTTCTGGCAGCTTCTTCCAGTTCTCTCTTCAACAAAATCCAGCAATCCAACAAATCTTAGAAAGTAATCCCATCGGTCTAGTAGGAATTTGGGCTAAGAGTGATTTTCCTCACTGACCAAGAACTTGAACCGTTTTCACATCAAGGGCAGAAGACCAATACTCTGTCACTCCATACTTAGTAAGCCTTTTTCCTGCCCCTTGGCTGGCAGCATTTGTTCAAACAACACATCACTGGTTGCATTTGTGGATCCCTTACTTTTTTCTTCTGTACTTTCAGGAAATAAAATTCAACACATAAGAGACATGATGGATATAAACATATTCTGTAAACAGCAATGATGTGTTTTGGATTCCGGCCAGACCTACAGTGAATGAGACAGCATTTTGCAGAAGAAGAACAGATGCGGAAGTCAGACCTGGGTTCAAATCCCCACCCCACCACCTACTAGGTGTAAGACACTGGATGAGTTACTAATTCTCTTGAAACTTTATTTTTCACATATTCGTGGGGAAAACAACACGGTCTGACCTCCCACGGTTATGGCAAGAACTTCCACAAGGTCTTGTACAAAGTAGATGCTTAATAAATGTTAATGGCTACACTAAGGCACACTCATCTTCAGAAGTAGCAATATTTAGCTTTGAACAAAAGATACACTACACACACACACACACACACACACACACACACACAGAGGCATCTTACCCAGTTGAGGATAATTATTAACTATTAACAATTACCGCATTGTACAAATAAACTGTATTATATAAAAAGTCGCCCTCTTCCAAAGTTTGCATTATCAAAGAAAAAGCTAAAATTCTCAGTCTCATAAGTCCAGTCCATCTTTCTTTGCCATCTAATAAAACGCTTTTTATTTCCTTTCATGGGCTTAAACTTCACTAAAAGGCAAATTGTCTGAGGGCATGCCTCTGAGACAACAGGACTCTGTGTGTGCTCAAATAATCCCCTGTTCAAGTTGACTGTTTTCTATTTTTCTGAATAGACACTGTACAGAATCAGGAATCAGAAAGGGTCCTGTGATCTCGCTAATTGCTTCCACAGACAAGTCCATAATGGGTAAATTTTTTCAAAGACACAACTGACTCAAACCCCAAATGTTCCTCAAGGAACTCTCAGCTTTCTCTCCCACAATGACATGGACTCCCCTCAGCCAGCCCTCACCCCAGGGCTGGGCAAGGACGCAAATGACAGAAAGGAGTCCCCCTCCAGACAAGACCTATCTCCGCCCAGTAAAGGCCAGCACTCGGAAGAGGAAGGCCAGGAAGTCGAAGAGGGCACCCATCCTCTTGTTCCCCCGAAGCTGACCCCAAGTCTGATCCAGAATCTAGCAACTGGGGACTCACTGTGCTATCAAGAACTAACGCACCCCAGAAACATTCTTAAAAGCCATATACAGACACACATCCAGACACTGCAAACCAGCCCACCCAATCTCAGATCTGACAGATCTCAACAGAGATGAGGATCTCAGTCTTCCCAGGATTTTACTGGAATTCTTCTAATTCCTTTCATCAGATATGCAAGGAAACAGGCAGGTCCTATTAATCAAAAGGTGGGACCCACGGAGAGGCTACTAAAGTCTTATCAGGTAAAGAGCCTAAGGCCTAAATTCCCAGTGGGTGTGACATCAAACAACACTTGATTTCAGACATTAACCTCTGTCAAAGTTATTTCCTCATTCAGTAAACTTACCATGCTAGGAATATCTTATTATGGTTCTTGGTAAACCTGAGAAAATAACCTCACTGCCATTTTTTTTTCTAAATAAAGATAATTAAAAGCTCCAGAAAGGTCATTTTGATCTTTCGGTGGCACTCTATTTGGGATCCAAGAGGAACTGTTCCACTCTCACATTTTAACAAATTAAATATCAGGAAAACAATTTTACTCGGCTTTTGCTGTTCAAAGGAGAATTTCTCTGCTTGCACTGTGGGTTTTGACATCCTGCCAAGTTTCAGACATTGAAATATGAATGGGATTAAAAAGGATTAAGACAGAGTAAATGCTATTAACAGCTCTTCTATTGCATGCGTCCATCTTACTCAGGAGCCAATGACCCACCAGGGAAAAAGGAGGACGGAGAGGGAGCTGAGCTCATTCAACACCTGCTCTCTCAGGACGGCAAGGTCAGCAGTTAATGGTGGGCTCTCTCCGGCCACAGTTGGGTCTCTGTCGAAGGTTTGTGCCATTCATCTTGACACATAATCAAAGAATACTTCATCATGGGTCATCAAAACTGCAGGAGCCATAAATGCGTTCCCTTTTTGATTATTTTAGAACAGCAAAATCCTCTTGACAAATTAAATCTTATGTGAAACCCACATAAAACCAGATAAGATGGACAACATTACTAGTAAGCTTTCATTTTCAATGTTCAAAGTGATAACATGTACTTATTATGGAGCATCAACTTATTTTTAAAAACAGCAACTAGGCAAACAAAGAAATCTGAAATCGCGTGTTATACACCTCATCCATTTCTGGGTTTCATTTGGCTGCACAAAATCAATAATATTCTGATTCATAGAGACGTGTAGCTGCAAATGGTGAAAGTTTAATAATTCATCTCAATTAAACTGAGATCAGAGGTTTTATTCCTCAGGGTATTTCGAAGGAAAGAAAAAAAAAAAAAAACGTTAAGCCAGCGGTACAGAGGAACACATGGGTGGCTTCTAATGTTAAAAGGTTTTTTTTTCTTAATTTTTCCCTGCTTTATTGAGATATCATTGACATACAACACTGCGTAAGTTTAAAGGTGTACAATACAGTGGTTTGATATACATATATATTGTGAAAGGATCACCACATTAAAGATCGTTAACAAACCCCATCACCTCACATAGTTACCTGTGTGTGTGAGAGAGAGAACATTTGAGATCTACTTTCTTAGTGATTTGCAAATATACAACACAGTATTGTTAAAAGTTTTAAATAAAAAAATAAATTTTCTAAAAATTGGCACCAAACATTTAACAGAATTCCTGAAACATTTCTCAAAATGTTTCCTTGGGAGACTTTCAAACTACTCATCTAAACACTTAATTTTATACAAACTCTACTAAAGGATTAAAAATGTGTGAGAGGAACATTCCCTGATTCTAAGAGGTCAATATAATCTTGAAACTAAGACAGACAAGGACAAAATGAGAAAGGAAAATTACAGGCCAACCTTATACATAATCATAGCCGAAAATCCCAAACAAAATATTAGTAAAGGTGAATGCAGCAATGTATTAAAAACAATAGTATCATGACAAAGTTGACTTACTTTGCCATGTTATGCAAGAATGGCCTAGAAACAGAAAATATGTCATTCATTACAGTATCAAATTAAAGAAAAAAAACACAATGTCATCTCAACGGATGCAGAAAAAGCATTTGATAATATTCAACATTCATATGTGAAAAATTCTTAGCAAACTCAGACGAGAAAGAAACTTCCTTAACTCAATAATCTACCAAAGTGACAGCAGGCATAGTTCCAAACGCAGGAGAAATGAGGATTCCCTTTAAAATCAAGACCAAGATGTTAATTGTCAACTATATCTCAGGGAAGCTGGGGAGTTTAAGACCAAGACAAGGATGCTCACTGTCACCACTTGTTTATGTAACAGACAAAAAAAAAAGGAAAGGAAATAAATAGATAAGGAGGAAATAAAATTCTCAATGCTTACAGAAAATGAGATTTCAGATGCATTATTAGGAATAATCAGAGAATTTAATTTAGCACATTTACTAAATTAAATGTTTCCATGTGCCAGCCATAAACAAATGAGGTAATTCTTTTAAGTTATAATTTACAATAAAAACAAGAACTTAAAGAACGTAGGACTACATCTAATAAAAGATAGATAAGTTTTTTGTGGAGGTAATTGTCAAACTTCATTTAAAGACTTAAAAGAGGAGAGATCATGTTCCTGAACTAGGAGAGACTCAATACTGAAAGATGTCAATTCTCTTCAAGTTGATTATAGATTCAATGCAATCCCAACCAAAATCCAAAGGAGGTGGGGTTTTTTTTTTTTCAGAATGTTGACCCTAAAACTTAAATGGAAATGCAAAAAGCCAGGAATGGCCAAGACTTCCTCCAAGACTTCCTCCCGAGGAATTAGGTGAAGAGATTTCTTCCATCACCTCTTAAGACTCATTATAATGCAAATAGTAATTAACACAGTGTCTGCAAGTATGAAAAAAATTGACCAATGAAACATTATGAATAAAGAACTCAAAGAGAAACCCCCACACCTCTGAAAGCTTGCTGTAAGGCTCCTGTGGCATTGAAGATCATTGACAAGAAGGAAGAATTCATCAAATAGTGCTTGAAAATTTGGTATCCACATGGAAAAATGTGAAACTGGACCTCTACCATCATATCATATATCAAACTCTCTTCTAAATAGATTAAAGACATAACTATAAAAGCAAAACCCTGAAACTCTTAGAATAAAATAGAAAATATCTTTATAACTTCAAGGTAAGGAAATATTGCTTAAAACAAAAGCATAACCATAAACGATGTGACTGATAAATCTGACCTTATCAAAACTATGAAAAGATATGTATGCTCTGTATGGAGTTCACAGTTCCTCAAAAGATACTTTACAGAAAGTGAAGACAAGCCACAAACTGAGAAAAAATGCAATGCATATAGCAAACAGGGACTGAATCCTAAGAATATATAAAGAGTTTCAATAAATCAATAAGCAAATAATCCAAGAGAAAAAAAATGACTGAATGACCTGAACACTTCAGGGAAAAAAATACAAATAATCAATAAAGATATATTATATAAATAGCTGCTCAAATGAATGCCATAAAAATATATCATTTTACAGCCACAGGATTTGCAAAAATTAAGAACTCTGATGATATCCGGTGAAAATGGATAAACTGCAGAATAATATACCAATTAAGAGTTTTATACCCATAAAACTGAATTAACTGTAGCAACACACAATATTGATGAATATTAGAAAGACAATACTGAGTGAAAAAAGCAAGTCATAGGAAACTATGTGAGACACCTCCTTAGTAAGCAAACCTAAAGAATAAAGTGCTTAGGTATAGGAACAAATCTTTTTTTTAAATTCTTTAATGCTGAAAGTGATAAACATAGTTCAGGACAGTGGTGACTGGTTGGAGGTTAGGCAAGTCATGGGCTCAGAAGGAACACAGGCGAATGAAATAAATGGGTGGTGGATTCAAAGGTGTACACTCTATTACTATACCTGTAACTCAACTATAGTCTTTCAGATTATTAAATATTATATGTTGAAAACGTTTAAACCGCTGACACAATCCACTCTCATCATCCACGACGATGACAGAGGCCAACATTTATCAGGCGATCACTGGAAGCCAGGCACCGCTCCAATTATATAGATGAAGAACTGGAGAAATCAGGTGACTTGCCCAAGATAGCAACGCCAGGAGAGAGGCAAGGGGAAGACAAACCCAGACCTCCTCGCGCCTGGCTAGTGCTCCTTCCACTGTGCTCAGGGCCTCACCTCCCTCCAGCCTGGTGTTTGCCTCACTTCCCCGACTACGGCGTAAGATAAGGAACACACCTTACCAGTTCCTTTGTTCCCCTCTGAGTGCCTAGCACATAGTAGGTGCCCAATAAATATCTGTAGGCTGGATGCACATGTGAAGTTCGCCAGGGCCTCCGCAGTAACGTGCTCTGTCATTTAATGTAGATCACATAAATTGGCCCATGCCAATTTAGAATCAATTGCTTTATCTGATTATCAACTCATCATTTGTTTCTAGAAAAGTGGTTCTCTGCTGACAAGATGGCAACAGAAAGGTAGGGTGCTAGTGTGAGAAATACTGCCCATTATTTGTTTCTAATAAGCTTACAGATGATGTCTTGTGGAAGCAAAGCAAATCCAAAGCTCTTTCCAAACTGTTCAACTGGCCTAAATTAGGAGGGGAAGATGCAGGTTTAGCCCCAGGCTAGGGCCAGGGGCCTGTGTACAGGGTGGGGGTGGGGAGATACTGGCCTTGAAGGTAAAAAAGAGGGGGTGAGGCAAAGAGAGGAAGAAAGGGAAATGAGAGAGAAAAGAAAAAGAGAAAGGGAGGGAGGAGAGAGAGAGAGGATGAGGAAAAGTCAGGAGCTGGCTGGAGGTGGTGGGTTGAAGGGCTGGCTGGTTAGAGCAGCTGGCTGGCTGATGCGGTGGCTGTGGGGAGGTGCCGGAGGCTGCTGGTAATGGATCACAGTGGATGCCAGCCTCCCATGCCAGCCTCCCACTCCAAAACCAATCTGAGGGAAAAGGGAAACTACATCTGTGGGTCTGGAAACCTGCATTCTGGTCCTGGATCTAACTACCTGTTCCATCCCTGGGCTCAGGACACCTCACCTTGACTGGGCCTCTGTTCTTTTGTCCGTAAAAGGACATTGGTCACCTTTGCCTTCTAAATTGCACAGAATTGTTCAAAGATCCAATTATATGGCATGTACTAGCCCTCGGCAGACTGCACTCTTCACATGCGATGCATACAAAATTTTCCTGTCTGCAAAAGTTCCTATTTGAGACAGTTTTTCAGAAGAGGCCACCCTTCTTTGTTTGGTAGCTACCCCTCTCTCCCACAGCACCTGCATTTCTGCACAGCACCCAGGGGAATCAGAAATAACGATGCGAGCAGCAAAGACTACAGCTTACATGCTTCACAGGGGAGACTCCACTCTACCCCACAGACCAGCAATGCTCCAGGTCCACTCCCATGCTCAGCGACCTCTGCCCAATGTGGGCCCCAGGAGACAGGCTTCATTCAGCCTTCCCTGTGGTTGGGGGTGGGACATCAACAACCCTGAGCAAAGAGCAGGGCTCTTGGAGCTGACTGCATCTGGTTGGCTGGCTCACTTGGCATTGACTTGACCCCAATCCCAAGGGAGCAGGTGCCTCTGAGAAATTTTTCTATTACCTGATGTGACAAAAGGTCAGATCTGGAGCAGAAACGGAAAAGAAGTTCACATAAACAACTACGTGTTGTTCACTTAGAAGAGGCCAACCCAGACCTGCCTTTCAGAGAGCAGAGGTGGTAATGGCGGAGTGGTGACGTTGCCCTCATCACCGAACACTGCTAACTAAACAAAGCCCATCCTGCCCTCGGGTTTTAAAGAGTTTTATTTTGTGGCCTGACTCTTTAAATACAAACACACTTAGTTTTTCATGGGGAAGTAATACAAGATGCAAATTTATGATGCTAACAATAATGATCTTGTGGCAACAGCAGCTCCTGACTGAGCTCTTCCACATGCCCGGAAACTTTTCCAGCATTGTAAGGAGCCCTAAAAACTCCTGATGAGGAAAAGGGTGCTCTTATCTCTATTTTACAAAGTGGGAAACTGATGTCAAAACACAGGGATGGCCCAAGACCTTACAACTAGCCAGTTTTCTCCGGCCCCCTTTCCTCCTGAAGGCACAACTGGTCGGCTAAGGGCCACACCCTCTCACCATTATTAAAAAGGAGCTGGCTGCATTGCAGATTGAAGGCAAAAGGGAAAATGCCCTCATCCTTGGAGCACGGTCTGATGAAGGGTCTTTGCTGTGAGCAGCATCTCACCACCAACCCCAGGTACTCATCCTCTCAAGTGGGGGGACTAGGCATGTTTGCTAAAATGCTGGACGTCCTGAGAGGGACACACCAGCAGGTTAAATGCTGGGCCTGAGTGACTCAAAATGTAAAGCACTGCCACACACACACCCACAACCACGTGGAGCCGAGGTGGCAGGGCTAACAGCTCCAGGGTGTGGACACCAGAGAAAGGAAAGCCAAGACCCCAGCTACACCCACACGGAGCCCATACTCTTCTTAGGAAAGAAAGATGCATTCCTGGCCACATGAACCAGACTTGCAGGATACCGGTGTGGTGGGTCAGAAATAAGGGCAGCTTTGTAACACTCAGAGAAACACTGGCACGGCCAACGCAAGTCTGGGGTGAGGGTCGGGGTGAGGGTGGGGGCCAGCGTGCACCCACTCGTGGCTGTGAGGACAACGGAGGTGCACAAGGCCATCGTGGTGGCACAGACCAGTCTCTGAGGAAGCCTGCTGTCTTGGCTCTGGTCAAGGACATGGCACCAAAGCCTTCTCTTTATGGGTGACGTGAGGGGACGAAGCAGAAATGAAAGCCCACCAGTCTCTGCTTAGGCACTAGAAACTTCGAGAAGGGCAGCCAGGTGGGTCGGAGGTCTGAGAAGGAGAGCCCACCTTAACTCCCTCCCTGAAGTGGATAGAGGAGAGAAAAGAGTATGTTAGGAAGAAGGGGTAGGTACAGAGCACCTGGGACAGTGAGCCTTCGTTCATTAGCTAAAAATGATCCAGGTGGCAGGCGTTATCAAGCACAGGATACGAGGACAGTGCCATGTTGGGTCTGCCCTCGAGGACTGCTCCCAGCTGACACCAGGCCATTCAATAGGCTGTAAATTAAAGAGAGTTTCCTTGACCCACTAAGACTAAGCGGGGTGGCGGGAAAGGACTGCACACTTGCTTTCCTTAAAAATGTGCTTTCCCACATTTCTCTTGAATAATAACAGCCAATATTTATTATGAGCTGCCTATAAGGCAGCACTGCTCCAAGGATTTTCTGTGATATCTCGGGTATACTTATAATTAGCCCCATTTTACAGGCGGGGAAATGAAGGCACTGCATTGTCAGTGGTTGCTAAAAAGCCTAGAGCTAGGATGTGACAAAGACAGACCTGGAGACCCCTCTGCCCTCTACCCTCCATAAAAATCCATTTCATTTACTGAACATCACTAGATGCCAGCACTAGGCTTAAGCATTTCGCATTTGTTATCTCAGTAAATCCTCACAACAGCCCTTTGAATTAAACGCATCATCTCCATTTAAGAATTTCTATATGTACAGTATGACATCGACTAAATTCTCTTAAGGCATTAAAAAAAATACCGAAAAGCCACACCAAATCATTAAGAGTGGGCTCCTCTGGGACTAGGTTACAGGCAACATTTTTTAAAAACGTGTTTCTGTGTTTGCCATAATTTCCACATGGGGTATGGCTTCCTTCTACGTTTAAAAAATGGGGTTTTGTTTAATTCCATGTAACACACATTTGGGAATGAATACGAACTAAAATAAAAACATTCGAAGTGGTTCTCCAACATCGCAGTCAGCCCTCCTGGACACACAACGCACTGACCAGGGGTGACAAATAGAGTACCGGCGGAATTAAGAGATCCAGTGTGTTACCTGAATAAATAATAGACGATAAACTCTTCGCGGAGTTACTAAAGCAGAGCATGTTGGCTGACGTGGCTGAAGCCAAAGCTACATAAATTTCCTTAATACGACACGCCCGAATGGAAACTGCATTTGCTAAGATCGCCTCAAGCCAAGCACAACAAGCCTCGGTAGAGAAGCCACATGTGACTCCTGCCCTGGTGCACAGATGGGCCTACCGAGGGCATCTAATTCATCCATCCTGTGGGACACAGACCTCGGAAGATGACACTCAAGCGGTGTGTAGCGAGAAGACCTCAGGACTGTCTAGATTCGGGAATCCCAGCAGTGATGACTGCTACCTAGGGAGGACTCAGGAGCCAAAGTGGGCTTTTTGCAAACGTTACTTTCTCCGGGTCTCTAGGACAAGCCTGTGGCAGCAGGCCAAAAGTGGTATGGGCCATTCGCCAAGTGACCATGCTTCCTTCATCTGTGAACATATGGAGTTACTAAACTGTCACTAGGAGACCATGGTACAGTTCGGCTGAGGCCAGGGCCATCCCATTCCCACAGATAATTTATGTCAGTTATTACAAGGCTTCAAGATGGAGCATGGGATGTTCTTTGGTGTTTAAATCTGACAGTATATCATGAGAATTTCTGCATGCTTGCTTCTCCGTGGTATCTCTGTTAAAAATCTGTCTCTTGGTGCCCCAGATGAGAAAGAAGATGCTTGTCAATCATCCCAGGTCTCTAAGAGGGAGGCAGGTCTACTCAAGAAAAGGAGGAGTATCCAAGCTCTGCGCATAGCATTGGACCCCAGGCAAGCCCTTTATCCCATCCCCCTAGGACCTGTGCGCCTGGGACTGGGGGCAGGGAGGCTCAAATTAGATCTTTGAAATCATTCAACAGTCGAAGAGAAAGATCACCAAGAGAGGGCTGAGAAATCAACACAAGTAACAGCTGATATGACTTAGAATCACTAGTAAATGCAGGGACCATGCAAAAATAAAATCCTCTGACTGATGCCACTCACTGACATATCATAAGAACCTACTTATTAACGGAGGGAAGCAGAGGCAAAGAGGTTTTCCTCTGCTCTGGAGTCAAATTCTCTCCTAAACTGGATCATCTCATTAAATCCTCACATTAACTCCTTAGGTAAGTGCCCCAAGTTCACAGATGAGAGATCAGCTCATAGTGGTAGAGGCAGAATTTGTAGTCGACTCAAAACCAGCGCACACAGCCATCCTGTCCAGGTTTTAGCCTTGACTCACCTCAGATGTGCTGGGTAACCCTGGGCAAGTCACATGCTTTCTCTGAGTCTCAGGTTCCTTACCCGCAGAATGAGGGGAACGTGCCTGGACTAATTTCTAAGGTCTCTTCTAGCTCTGACATTTTATGATTTTTTTCCTACCAGGGGCTAGGATTTCACAGATCAATGAAGTCTCAAACATTAAACTCAAAACATTAAGGGTCGACCCCAAGGGTCACAGCTTTTTACTTTGCCAAATAAAGGGTACTTACCATCTACTGTCATTCTTTTTTCACAAAAGGAAATACTTTCCCCCTAAGAATATAAGGACATAGTGTGATGAAAGGGCGATCCTATGAACTGAGTTATACAGTATCATGAGAATCTCAGGACATTTGTCCTTATTTTTCCCTTTTTCACACTGACCACTGGAAACTTTTCACAGGCTGTGTGTGTCAGTCTGCAGACCAGTGTTTGGAAAGCACTGTCATGTGCGTTTCTAACTACATTAATCCTAGAAAATAAGATCTATTGCTGACACATTGGACTCAATGCATTTTAGTTGCAGAATAAACTGGTATACTATGAGTTGTACAAATCAATTAAGACTGCTAGAGAGAAGCAGCACTGATCATAATAATAATGTATGGCTTTAATTTTATAAGTTCTATTATTATTATTATTATTATATTATTATTATTGAGGCGGGTAAGGTGCTTCGCATGCATTGGTTCATTTAATTCTCTATATTCAACTTTTGTCCATTTTCTATCAAGGTGTACAGTTCTCCAGGGGCACAATGATATGGAAATATTTGCATATTGGAAAGAACAGGTTTCAACAGATTTCATGACTCAATGTGCACACACACACACACACACACACAGAGTCTCTTTTTAAAAGCACCATTGCACTGAGAAGAGCATCAGGAAGATATACAGGAGCAATTAAAATACACACACTCTGTGTCTTCCTGCAGACTACCTGGTCAGTGGGGAAGAACAGGTGGCCCCAGGCTACCAAACTCAGTTGCTCAATAAATCCCAGGAAAGGCCCCATGTGAGATCACTGCTGCCATCATGAGCTATAGAGCGAGGAAGAAAAGCTCCCAGCTATAGGTTGGAAACAGTCTAGGACCCAGAATCAATGCACTTGAACCTCTACCTGTGTCCTTACCTCAGGTCTCAAACGGAGAACCTCAGTTTGGACATCTGCTTCTAAATTCCTCCGTGCCTCACAGGCAAACTTTGTTCAGCTTTAAGCCTCACCTTTTCCTTGAAATCTTCTCTCACTATCTCAATTCTCACTGATCTCTTTTAGAGAAGTGAACAGAGAAGGTTCCAAGAATTAAATATGAAAATATTAGAGCCAGAGGAGACCTGACACATTATCTTACCACCCATGCCCAACCCCCAGGCCCAACTTTTAACAAATGAGAAAGGCAAGGCCCGGAGAGACAGCAACTTGCCTACAGCCATGCGGCTAGAAAGGCAAACCCCATTCAGACAGGCACCTCCTGACACAGAGATGCTCAATGAACACTAATCACCCACCTAGATGAGACTCCTGTATGATTGACAAGATGAACGCAGCCCCTTCCATAGCCCAGGGGGCTCCATCTAGACCAGTGCTTCTTAAACTGTTTGGTCTCCGGACCCCTTTACGCTCTTAAAAATTACTGATGATCCCAAAGAGATTTTGCCTACAATAAATCTATAACCCGGTAACAAAAATAACATCTTAATGGGAAATGATATTTTCATTACAAAAATAAACTCGTGAGAGAAGTGGCATTATTTGAGATTTTCACAAGTCTCTTTAGTGTCTGCCTAAAGAGACAGCTGGATTTTCACATGTGCTTCTGCATTCATTTTATTACAAGATGGTTTGGGGGTATGAAGTATATAATAAAGAAATTCTGGCCTCACACAAACATGTAGTTGGAAAAGTAAGTATTTGCATAGCCTTTTCAGTAATTGTGCATATTCTTCTTTGACACTACACCAAATCGAGACAAGTGGTAGGCAGTTTTTTGAAAGTTGGATGCCACGTGGAATCTGAAACTATGTCAGTGATTTTTTTCATATTATGTTACATGAAAATCCATTGATCTTTGCATCCATTGCAATTTGAATGGCGCTTTTTACTCTACATGGCTTTGTGCCATCATGCATTGGTTACTTGGAAAATACTGGTTCACTGAGATCTGCACTCGTGAGAGAATGAGAGTAAAAAGGCAAGTGTGATGTTATTATGAAAATAGTTTTGACAAGGCAGACCCACTGAAGGGCCTCGGGAACCCCAAGAGGTCCCAGGACTACTCTTGGAGAACCACTGGTCTAGACCAAAGTCAAAGAAGTTCACATCCACTGAATATAAGTATTCATTCATTCATTCGTTCCACAAATATGTCCTGACCACCGCTACGTGCCAGCAACTGTTCCGGACACTGAGAATTCCTCAGTGAACAAAACAAAGCCTTGCCCTCGTGCAGCTCACATTCTCATGGGGAAGGCGGGCCATACACAAACACTCTAATGTCAGGCAGTGCTAAGTGCTAGCAGAAAAATGGAGCGCTGTACCAAACATTTGCACATGGGCGTGTGGTTTGCCTGGGAAGCCTAAATCAGCCAGGCTGGGGATTTGCTAATTTAAGGGTTTCACAATAAAATATGGGGTATTTTCTTAAAAAAAAAAAATACTTGCAGACACAGGGGGTGGGATTTGACCTATCCTGGAAGAGCTGAGAGCTCACCACTGAGGCTGGATTCCTTTCCAATTGCTGTAGGATGGATAGACCTCAGAAGTCACCTCACCTATAGGCTCCCGCCCCTTGACAGGCTGACTACACCCTGCCTGCTTACACACGCCATCACTACTGCAAACCCCTGCATTCACAGCACATTCACACACACCGAGGAAACTGGGCGAGGTTAATAAGTGACACGCCCAGAAAGTAATGAACTCAGAACTTGAATCCAAGTCCCCTAATTCTTTCGCGCAGTTCATTCCACCAAACAGATTTTTACCATTTCCTTAACCTCTGATATGTCTTCACGTAAAGAACAGAAAATGAATGAAACATTCAAAACAAAGATAGAAGTTTAGTTTCCTCCTTCGAAAATGTCCCGGCTTGTCACAATCCCCCTTCTCAAAGAGCAGGTCAAACCTGTGAAGAAGACAAATGGGATGGGGGCCCAGTGCTTCCTAGGTGTCAGGATTGGATCTATTGGCTCTATATTTATGGGGATATACTGTGTGCCAGGCTCAGCTCTAAGCAGTGGGGATACAGAGATGAAGAAGGAAGACCAAGTCCCCGCCCTCTTGGAGCTGAAGTTCCAGGGGTCCGTCATCAGCACAGTGCTAAGAGACTTGGCACAACTCACCGCACATACCCTAAGAGTTAACTCCAAAATTTCAGCTTCCTGAGCCTTCGTCAACAGCACCAGACCAACAACAGAGCCCTGTGTTCAATCCTGGCCATGAAACATCCCTTTCAGGAGAAGAAATAAGCTTTATTCCTCTGCCCCGTCACCCCACCCATTTTACAGATGGAAAAGCAAGCCCGGCACCCCAAAACCACTCCCTCTGTTATCTTATAATGAGTCATAGGTGTGACAGAGGCAAGAGCCAGCTCTCTTGTCTTCCAGAGAAGCCCAGGCTGAAACTTGGCCCAATTCTCTCTTTTTAACATCCTAGGAGGCCCCTTGAACAAAAGCCACTCATTTGTGGTGGCCAACCAACATGCAAGCCAGCTGAGGAAGTGACTATTTCAAGAGGAAAGGGGAATATATAGCAACGTCCCTCGGCAGTACAGCCAGCCCTGCGACATGGGCCAACCTCAAAGCCCACATCGTGCTTCCTCTCCTCCCAGTTTGCCTTGCCAACACGGTTCCCACCAAGGTTTAAAAAAGAAGTTGAAGTTCCCTTCTGCCTGACTGGCTGGCACATTCCACTGACTCAGACTGTTCTGGGCACCACGGAGAAGACACTGTTCATTTTCCCTGGGCTGAGAACCGGCCCACATCCGGACCTGTCACCAGCAGGAGGGGGCACTTGGCGTCTCCGCACAAGCAAATGAATGGACTGCTATTTTTAATGTTTGGTTCCTGTCTGTATTCCAGAAGGCTCAGCACCTGGGCCGGAGCTGCTTTTTGAGTGGCTTGCAGACCACCCGCATCAGAAACACCTGGGTGCTCTGGAGAAACACAGATTTTGGGATCCCACCTCAAACTTAGAATAATCCCCAGGGGTGGAAATCAGGAGTCTGAATCTTTACCAAGCTCCCCAAGCGATTCTTTTGCAAAATAAAATTTGAGAACCAATAACAATCTGGGTCTGCATTCATTCATCCATTCACTAGACATGTGCCAAGTCCGCCAGGACGCAGAGCTCTGTGCTTGTGAAGTAGGACTATGAGATAAATGACACATGCTCATAGCCTGAGCATCCCAGGAAGACAAAGCATGAGGTACCACAGGAGCTCAAAGGTGGCTGAAATCAACTCTGCCTGGAGGAGCAGGGGCGGGGAGAGGGGGTAGCTTCACAGAAAAGAGCATCTTGGAGCTAAGGCAAAGAGGGCTGGGACACAGATGCTATGGAACAATCATTCCGTACCTTAGCTGGCCTCTGGCATCCCCTCTGGCTTGGCCAAAAACCAAGATGGTGTCTGACCTCTCCCCACGTAGCTCAGTATCCTCCTGACTTCTTGAAGGTACTTTTAGTACATGTCCGTGAATGAACAAAAACAGAGAATGAACTGAACACAATGGGAACAGGAGCTCGGAAGCTGCTCAGAACAGTTTGATGCGCACCTGCTGGTTAAGAGTACAGGCTCCAGAGTGAGTCTGACTGGGGTCTGAATGCCATTTCCAGTGACTGGATCATAGGCAAGTCAGCCTTTCTAGTCCCCACTTTCCTCATCTGTAAACTAGGGACAAGAGCTACTTCCAAAGGCTTAAGTGAAGATTAAGCCAGCATATAAAGTATCTGGCACGTGGTCCACATTCGGAAAAGTTAAGAATTGTGTAGCAATAATAATAAAAAGCCTGAGATTAAATCCAAGTCCCATCACTAAGCAGCTTTGGTAAATTTATCCACCTCAGGCCTCTGATTTCTCACCTGCAAAATGAGAGGCTTAGACCAGACTCTGTAAAATCTCTTGTAGTAATAAGACTGCATTTTTCTAAAAGTGGTAAGAGACTTGAAGTCCCCAGGGTCTGTCCTGGACTGATGGCCATGTTCTCTCTGACTCACGGCGTCTGAGATGCCCATCCGGCACTCCTAAGGCTGAGGAAAGTCTCTGCTTCTCCCTGACTGGGGATGTGCCTCAAGACATTCTGTTTCCCTCTTAGATCTCCTTTTTCACCCCTGCTGCTGCTTCTTTGTTCCTTTTCATACTGAAAGAGCTCTGTGGGTGATATCCCCCCTCCCCAAGCAGGCACGGGGACAATAGGGAAGTTGCCCTCCCAGCCTTCTCCTCACTCAGGGCTAAAGGGAGTCATCAGCTTCCTCTCTCATCCCCAAAGGCAGGCAAAGGAAGCGTCAATGCCAGCCAGAAACAAAGAGCGCCAACTGCTTAGGTCACACACAACACACCCCTGAGAAGCTGCACTAGGGAGAAGGCAGCCTCCCGAAGACCACTGCCCCTCCACCTCTCCTCCTACCCTCTGCAGATGGGTTACCCCCAAAAGCCCTCAGTGGGGGGCTCTCAGATTCACTCCCACCTTGCCTCACCTCCTCAGCAGCCGGCCAGCTGTCTTTGGGGAACCCACGTTGGACTTGGAGCCACCCACCTGGTACGGCTTTACTCTAAGACCAGCCCAGGCCTCCATCATGAAAACGCAACCTTTTTACCCTTCCACACTCTCGGGCCAACGAAGCCCGCGTCTAGACCGCCACCAGCAAGACAGGGAGTCACTCAGAAGAAGGGAATAGCAACGCCTCACAAAAACTCTCCTAGGCTGCATCTTTCCAGAAAATGTCCTGTCTGTCCTTCCACTCAGACTCTCACTCGCCCTGGCTGGTCCATGCCAGGGGTCGGCAAACTTACTCTGTAAAAGGGCCGGATGGTAAGAATTTTAGCCTCTGCAGGCCACACGGTCTTTGTTGCAACTACTCAAGGCTGGTGTGAAAGCAGCCCCAGACGATACAGAAAGCATGGCTGTGTTCCAACAGAACTTTACTCACGGACACTGACATTTGAATTTCACATAATTTCCACATGTCACAACATATTTCCTTAGTTCTCTAGCTGTACAAAAACAAATGGGAGACCGCAGTTTGGTGACCCCTGGTCTATACTGTCACCTTGTTCCCGGACTTCAGCAACGTTCTCCTATCTGACATTTCTGGCACCTCTTACTACCGCCCTACATCCACGCTGCTCACTACCACCCAAGCAGATCTCCCAAAATTTCTAATCATCTCACTCCTTCTAAAAATGGCCAAAAATTTTGGCTGGCACTTGAAACCTCTCTCATTCAGGTGCCAAGACACCTTTCCACCCTTGCCTCCTCATAGCCTGAACTTCCTAAGCCCACCTTCTTTAATTTTTCAGATAAATTACGTCCATCTTTGTAGATTAGACCCAGATCTCTTCCCTGACCACCGAAGCTCAACTTAGTCTCAATTCCTATAGCACTTATTTATGCCCCTCAGCCCTCAAAGGGCTTATCATTTGCAGGGATACAAGTGCAAAGAGATAATAACACAGAATAAAATAAGCTTTCTTATTGATGTTCACGAGGTCATATTGGAGAACAAAGCAACTAGTTGAGGAAAAACTGGGAGAAGGCTCCATAAAGGATTTAACTCTTGAATCATGTGAAGACTTCACCAAGCCAATAAGGCATAAGGGTTTCGGAGCAGGAGAAAAGCATTCCAGGCTGTAACTATTTCTCGAGAGGAATGGGGTGCAACCAGGAGTGTGTGACAGGGCACGTGGCAAAAGTCAGACCATGAAGAGATTCTTGGCTCAGGAGCATGCTGTTGAGGGAGGTTTGGCATGGTGCTCAAACACACAGTAGGCCTTCAGTAAATATATGCTGGGACCACCACAGAAACTAGGAGGGTTCTGCTTCTCATTCCTGGAAGAGTCAGTCACTCCAAGCCTCAAAAAGCCAGCAAACAAGAGCATCAAAGGGTCCAGAGTGGAAGATCACTGGCCTTTAATCTCACTCTTCCCCTTCGGCCCACACCCGCAGCTCACAGGTCAACAGAGGGTGAGGTCTCACCAGGCCCAAGCCCTGTCTTCTGCTGTGTAACCTGCAACCCCATTTGTCCATCTTGGAAAATATCGCACATAAGTTTAGACTACACTTCTAAGCCTTTGTAACTGGGACAAAACAGCAAAAGTAATTTTTTTTTTTTTAAAGAAATAGGTCATTCTTTCCCACCAATTATAAATCGCTTTCATTTTTTTAAAAAAATATCTTAACTTTTTTTGGAATTACACTGGCTTATGTTTGATTTTTTTTTAAAGAAGCAGATGTTTCTATAAACCTCTCCACCCCATCCAATTCCCTTTAAAGGGATTATAAAAATAGAAGTCCTGAAAATTCTTAAATGCAACTGACACAAGGTCTTCCATTGACTCCAACTCCTATAGGCTTCAGTGACAAGCAATTCTTGGTCAAGGGGACTTTGAAGTCAACTCTTTGAAGTGAGCTTGGCGCTTTCTCAATATAAAGGAAGTAAAAATGGAAGCTAAAAAGTGAGAAGACGGAAATGCGAGGATGAAAAGGGAGAAGAAGGCCCCTTTGAACACAAGAGCCCCCAAATTTCACCCCTTAACCTCATAACTCCAGACCAACTTAATTCTATGGAAATCGGCAAAACACCTATTGATGTACAAAGCACTGTGCTAGGGACTATTGGGGAGACAAAGAAAAGACAGCATCTTCTTCCACAAGATAATTTATTAAAACCAGATATGACAAAAACACAAACTCTAATACAACAATGAATGTAAAAACTATTAGGGACATGGAAGAGGCAAGACACCAAAGCTTGGAGAGACCTAAGGGCCCTGTGTGAGGTGCTCCAGCTACACTGTCTCATGGAAGTTTATTGTTCTAAGGCTCTGAGGACATGAACAGACCCACTCAAGATCATGCCTCAGGTAAAGACGGAAGGGGGAATCTGAACCCAGGTCAAGCCACCATGTTCTTCCCACAGGTTGGTCCCAAGAAGAGAAAAGGTATGCCAGGTTAGGGCAGGGGAAAAGACCATGAGAGCCTTCATGAACAAGAGGCCTTCAAGATGGAGACCTGATGGGCAGCACTCTCATAGATATAGCTGGGAGGGGAGAACTTGCAGAAGGCCTGAACACCTGGCATCCAGAGGGAAAACAATAAGCAGGATGGTTGAACTAGAACTTGGCCTCTGCCTATGGGGTTGGAACAGGACCTCTGGTAGAGGGTGTGGCATGCTGAGGTGAAATGTGGCAGAAAGTAGCAGCTACCAAGGGCTTTGGAGCAGGTAAAAGACATGATCATGCAACATAATATTCTCAAATTCTCTGAAAAAGGTATAAAAGGCTAGAACATAGCTGCTAGTTATAAACAAAGACCAGAGACTCTTGGCGTTTCGGTAAGATTCAAGTATCCTTTATGTTCTCCTCCTTAAGATAATGCCTTATCTGATGTGCTCTCACTAGCTCCCCCATTTGTAAAGAAAACCTAGGCCTGATAGCAGTCATTATCCCCCCCACTGTACCTTTACTGTGCTCACTGAACATGCAAAACCTACGTAAGATACATACAAGGTGATTCTTCTATGTTGAGAGCTCTGACTCCTGGCCCTAATTTTGTGTAATTCCATATTCTCATCAATTATTCCAGCAAGCGCTTTAGTATACACAAAAATATCTAAAAACTATGCCGCACTGCAATTTAGAGAACATCCAATAAGAGGGTCACAAAAAAACTTTGAAGCGCTGACTTAAGGACTGAGGTTCAAAGTGTCCATGGCCATCACGTTAACACTGAACTTCACAGTTTCGCCAAAATTATACTGGTACAATGACTGATTCTTTTCACATCACCTTTACCAACACTCTTATGAGTTACTATGAGAAAGAGTCTAATTATCCCATTGGATAAATAAGGAGACTGAGGCTCAGACTTTGGGTTGTAACAAAGGCTACAGACCTTGTCCAAGTTCACAGAACAGGTGTTGTCAATTTATATCATGCATTGTTGCCTGAAATCTAAATGCTGTATATTAATTTGGGTCCCTGCTGGGTAATAACAAATTCAAGCATGATATACTTGATTCTCGTCGAGTAAAAGGCTCTGAATACACTCATGCACAAATTAGTCCAGCGTTCCAACATGCTAATACTAAAAACAACTGAGATAATTAATGCAGCAAAAATAAACTAGGAACGCAGAACACGTGACGATACCTGAAGCTCTCCAATTTAAAGTATTTTAAACATTGTTTTCTAGTTTTTAAAATTTAGAACTTTTTTCCCTCTCTGGTTTAAAAAGAATTCATACGTTATAATTTTGCCCCCTAAAATATACATAAAGTGCTGCAAGTTGTCTTAACTATAATATTCTAAAGACTTGCAAAGTGAATGGGTCGACTAAAAATGCAAGAAAACCCTTTTAGACACTTTTGGCTACTTCAGCTAATTTTATATTCCACGTACATCAAATTTTTTTTTAACAATAACTTCAACCATCACCCAGCAAAAAGGAGAAGAAAGAAACTGAACTCGAAAGTGAAAAGATGTTCAACATCCTCTTTTTTTTTTTTTAATTTGAAAGAAAAAAAACTGATAAAGGAAATCAGGAAGGGGTCCTTTCACTCTGAGGCCAAAAATCCTAAATCTATAAATTTTCAAGTTACAGATGACGAGTTCATACTGAAGAGGTATAATCAGAGGACATGACCCAAGAGCTGCAAAGGAAAAGTGACCTGACAGCAGCAACACTAGTCTGTGGATAGTAAACTCTGTGCTAATCATTTTACATACTTGTTCTCTCTCCTTTTTACAGATCAGAAAACTGAGGTGAATGGTTCACGAGAAAATCATTGCAAGGTGGGGCAACAGTGGGAAGCTGAACTGCCCTGGAGCGTCTGCTAAAGAAGATCGCCATCCCAGAAGCAGCATTTCAGAGACTCCAGGAGAGAATCTCACCCTCGTGCGATGCCCACATTTTCAAAGGAATACTGTCCATAAGAAATGACCGGGGCAGGAAGGACCGAGGCACATGGGGAATGGCTGAGATAGCTAAGGACGTTAAACCTGGAGAAGAAAATACCAAAGGCAATGGAGAGAGACGTAGGCAAGTTCCCTGTGTGGGGCTCCAACGAAACCAAACAGAACTAGTGGGCAAAATGCACAGGCGAGATCAGCCACTGTCAGAACCTTCTGATCACGAGAACCACATTAAAAACGGACCAGTATCTACAAATGCATCACTGAAATCAGTTCACTCAGGTACCACCATCATCATTTTTGCCATTGCCACGAACCACCCACGTTTTTCTCTATTTACTATTTTCTTTAAATTGACCTACATATTTTACTGAAATGAATTTAGCTTCATTCTGTGCAATGCTACTCAAAAAACCATTAGGTTCACTGTTCTCTGGGGTGTTTTCCTAATACGTATTAAAACAGATGACTGTGAAGATAAAAATTCATCTGTGTAGCATCTAAAATCAATCTTGCACACCAGGGGTCTTATGACTACCACATTTAGAACCACGGATCAGAAAAAGTCAAGCAAAACAGAAGATCATTGGCTTTTGAATTAGACAGTTCTGAATTAAAACGCCTGACTCACTCCCTGCATCTCCTCACCTTCAAGTGGGTATACCGATACTGTGCCACCTCTACCAGGGCAGTTGTTAGGACTGTTGAAAAAATATACCCAGCACGACACCCACAGTGCCAGGGACCTGGGAGGTGGGTACTTCTTACCACCTTTACTGGTATTTTTCACATTTTTTTTCTAGGAAGAGCTCTAGCAGTGGTCATCTTTATAACAATGGTTATTATATTGGTTAACATATTATAACCATATGTCGTTATGTCCACTCAGAACCTTGTAGAAGGTTCCCTGCAGCGAAAGGAGTGTGAACTAGATGGTCTCAAATCCTTCTTTTAACTTGTCTGCAGTTCTAGTGAACCAATAACTACACAATCCCAGGAAAATCAGGTCCCTCTGTCCCTCAGAAAACGGGTAATAATATATCTTGACGGCAATGAGCGCAATCGTGTGACATTCAGACCAGAATCTTGTATCACTAAATTATCGAATTTCCCTCTACAGTTGAAAATGTCAAAGCCACTCTAATTACGTAAAAATAGTCTGTCCCTCCAGACAATAATAATGGATGACATTTGTTGCTGTTGGTAAATTGCCAGGGGATAAAAAACCAAGTAGACATTAAGAAATTTTCACACAGAATAACATGCAGAACTCTTAGCAGTGGCATATTTGTATTTAAAATCGGATCCCCAGCAGTAGCAAAAACAAAGCCCTGGTTGGTCCCATCACATAAGCATATTACTTGGATAAATTAAACCATACCTGCCGAAGGGAGAGGGGAAGTAAAAGAAGAATAATTTAAATAGTGCTGACTATTCTACCCACACGCTGCAGTAAGCACGAGCTGGGAGCCCCCAACTGCTGCAGCCTCAGCGAGCCCCAATTCCCCTCTGCCACCTCTCACCATCCTCACAGTGATCTACTGGTGAAGGATACAGATTTTCCATTCCACGTAGCCCCTAAAGATAACATTTTATCTGATGCCCAACCACAGATGGTATCTTTTTCAACCCTGGAGGAATAACGCATGAAGGGGACCTCACTCAGGGATGGCGTGTGTCCCCTAATGTGGGAAACAAACACCACTTTGGGACCAGTATTTTGGGATGACTCAAGGAATGATTTTCATGTGTGATTTTAACCAAACAGCATTTCTGCCACAAGGGTCTTGACTTTCGATCAAGAACCTATGGTCCAACTGAGATGCGATTCCATTTGGCATCATCCCTGGGGATCGTGGTCCAAAATCAAAGTATTACGCAGTAAAATTGTGTTTTCCCACCGTCATCAGGCGATGTGGCATTTGGGGTAAACAAATTCACCACAGTGCCCTTTTTATCACAGCCACATGAAATTATTCTTAACCGGTGTCACATCCTTTGAACCTACTATGGTGACTTCAAAGCAGGGTTCCATGATCAGTCTCCTCCAAAGCTGTCCTGGAATTCCCCCTGGGGCAGGTGTGGGACGTGGAGAATAAAAAGGTGAGTAGCGACTCTCAGGAAACTCTGGGCTGGGTACAAAGGCGGTTTGCACACCTGTCCTCAAGTACTCTTTCATGGGACACCACCTAGGGTCGAACTCTCACGGTCTTCATTCCACAGGTGAGCTAAGTGAAGATTAGGGAGGAGAGGGACCAGCCAGCACTCCTGGGGAAGGCAAGTGGCAGGGCCAGCATAATGCATCGCTTTTCCAGGCTCTATGCTCCCGCATCGGCCCTCCCCGCAACCTCACACTGACCACCCAGTTCTCGCCTCCACGAAAGTGCAAACGCCTTCCAGGCTCTGTGCTCCCGCATCGGCCCTCCCCGCAACCTCACACTGACCACCCAGTTCTCGCCTCCACGAAAGTGCAAACGCCCTGCATATCTTCTCACCTACTTGTTCCCAGCAACCTGCACACCTCCAGGCCTATATCAGCTGACTTATAACTGTTTATTCAGTGCTCCTGCTGCTAGAGCTGGCCATTCATTCCATCCATAATCAATCTAACCATCACTCCCATTTCTATCTCAACTGTGCTCTCTCAAAATGAGGAATAAAGAAATAATGGAAATCTGTATGTATCACTTCTTAAACTGAGTGCTCTGAGCTTAATATCATTACCCTGGTCATCGCTTAATCTTCTGAATAGGCCCAGTCATTTTATTAGCAGCCAGTACATACTGTGCTGGATTACTATCTTCCAGGCCCCCTGAGATATGGGCTTTCTGCCCTCTCATTAGAAACGAAGCACCTCAGGGCTCTCAGAGGCTACAGAGGTGTTTTCAGTCCCCAGTTTCTCCCATCTCCACCCTGCTTATCGATTCTTTATTCCATAGGCCTCTCCTATTCCTTCTAATTGCCCGCTCATCTGCGGTGGGACCGGAAACCGGAAGGACCACACTCAGTGGGCCAGTCTTTGAAACATGGATTAAAAGTCTCTCCTCTGAGAAAAACATTAAGATATGCTTTGGGGGACCTCCCTTTTCTCCGCTTGTTCAGATGTCTTTTTCCTGTGGTTCCCCTCTCGCTGCAGAGCTGTGGTTTGGGTAATTGCTGTTGCCTGACCAGTGCGATCCAGAAGAAGACTGCAGAGCTTCCCAGGCTACGGCTCCCTGACCGTGAACTCACAGTCAGGCTGTAGGCCCGTCCCTACAGCCTGCAATTGTCTTTCCCTGCCCAGATGATAGGATGTGGAGAGTGAAAGCAGATCCTATACACACGCCCCACCAGGGGACCTCCAAGCAGGGACTTTCTCAGTACAAGCCCTGAGTCCTGCATTGAGGAAGTCATCCACGCCATTGGCACACGCATGGCTTTCCTTTCCTTCCCCCCATTGTTTGCGGAACAGTGTCTCCTCCAGGCTGGTGAGGAGGGTTCCAGGCAGAGGCTCTGTGATCACCCTGGGGGAGGGGAAGGGGCTGGTTTTATCACAGGAAAGGGACTCTTTTCCAGGAGGCCTCCTAATCCCTTCTCCCTCTGGATGAGAGAAAGAAGTGGGGTGGGGGGGAAGATCACTCTACTCCATTCTTCTCTACCTCCCCGCTGCAAGTTTCAGATTTTCTAAACCGAAACTGAAGATTTGCATTCTTCTTTGTCTGAAGCCTAACTCCTTTTTAATTATGACCCTGGAAGGTGCCCACAACTACATCGAACAATACAGCTGGGGGATTCATATAAGACCAACCCCTGACTGCTTCCCCAGGAGGCAGGTTACAGTGGAGCGAGAAGCTCTGGGTTCCAGTCCAGGCCCTTCCTCAGCATTGCCACGTGCCCTGGAGTGGACTTACCTGAGCTTCCATCCTGCCACCTGCAGGATGATGGGGGCGCCCGTTAGTGTAATTATATATGTCATGATCCTTAGTGTATAAATACACAGGATTCCAAATGAATGTTCTGTGAGGACATCTCCTGTTAACAGTCTGGTCTACCTCAGAACTCGGGGATTGGAGTGGGGGAGGGGGGTCTCACTTTCTGCTTTTATGCTCTGCATTATGTAAGTTCTTCCTACGGTTTTTATCACTTTTGAATTTTTTTAAGAGAATTTTTCATTTTTGAGAAATAAAATAAAAGTGATAATTCCTACTTCTGCCTGTTGTTATGAAGGCCAGAATGGAATAGTGGTTAAATACCAAGGCTCTGGAGGTCAACTGCCCAGGTTCAAATCCCAGCTCTCTTTTTGGCAACTGTGCACCCCCGAGGAGTGTCATTTAACCTCCCTCTGCCTTAGCTCTGCCCTCTACAGAACGCACGATAGAGTGGTGTAAGAGTTTGAGTTAGAATATATAAAGCTCTTCTTAGATCATAGTAAGTCTGCCATCGTTATTGTTTCTAAGGCATAAAAGTGCTTCAGAATCTGTAATGTGCTCTATACAAACAGATCACAGCATCCCAGATCCCAGAAAGACACTTTCAAAAGTTTTTAAAATCTAACAGAAGATACACAATTTACAAACAGGAAAAAGACTGACAGATGTTTCCATAACTCACAAATGCAAATCTGCGTGATGGGGAAAAGCTGAGGGTACCACTCGGAAAGAGAATGAAGACAAGAAGAGCACAGAGTAGGGCGCAGGGGTCCTGGCAGTGACACCTCCTCCCAGGAGGGACACAGGTGAGGCGGCTTGGAGGACTGGGAGGGGCTAAATAAGGAGCCTCCCGGGGGCCGGGGGCAGAACCCCCACTCCTAGATGCTCTTTTAACCTGGCCTCCAAGTGGGGTCTGTTGTCCACCCTGGGCCAGGAGGAAGCCCTTCCGAGGATCCTGGATGAGCAGGAAGGGCTCGGGCAGCCTCGCTTGACCAGGCGATGTCTGGGTGGCCGCCTGGGCCATTGTGGGCTGACCTTGCAGCCGAAACTGCCGCTGGGATGCCACCCAGTCTTCGCCTTGCCCTTCAGCCCCTCCAGTACCCTCTCCCCAGAGTTCCGACCCTTCTCGCTTTCTGAACTAACCCAGCCCTGAGAAAAAGGGACCTCCAGTTCCCAGGTGAAGGGCTGTGACAAACGCCAGGGCTCAAGGGCCTTCACCAGCTCCCTCCCCAAAAATTACACATGGAGGAGAAAAGAGGACTCAAACTTGTCTCACAGTCATTAAACAGGGGCAAGGAGAAGAGCCCCTGTGCTTTGTGACACACTGTTCCACACAGCAACTACAAACAGGAGGGAGCACAAGCTGGGAGCAGCGTCAGAAGGCCTAGGAAGGTGGTTGTTAAGTCACCTCTAAAACTGAAAGTGAACTTCAGGCACCCACTTAGGAGCACAAAATCAACTCTTAGGCAGCAAAAAAAAAAAAAAAAATCACTGAGAATCAAAACTAAAGCCAAAACATGAGCTCTTAAAACACATCACACACACACATACACACACACTGAGAATTTTGTACAACAAATGCCAGATTTTAGCTTGGGAGAAAAACAGAAGCCTTTGGGTAAAATAAACAGAAGGGGGAAAAAGTTCCCCTAGCATAAACCAAGGGGAACCTCCTTCCTGCAGATCAAGTTCTGACCTTTATGTGAACTTGAAATAACTAGCTCATGATTTCACAAAGCGAGAGGAATGGCAAGCATTTTGAATGATGCTAAAAATCTTAGTTCTTCTCTGGCTTTTTGTTAGGCAGCCAAGTGTATCAGTCACAGCATAAGTAGCTAAAAAATGTGCACTTTCCTTGGTCAGGAAAGACTGGTGAGGCGATCACAAGCGGCCGCCCACACTGGCAGCCTGTCCAGGACACTGTCCTTTATGTGAAAAACGCATTTTCTATGAGAACTGAGCAAAGAGAGCGAATTTCCTTTTATTACTCATTCTACAAATATGTACTGAGCACCTACTATGTGCCAGCCACTATTTTAGAGCAGGGGACAAAATAAACAAAAAACCTCTCTCTTTGTGGAGGCTAACTTCTCCAAAGTTGGATTCTTAAATAAAAGTATTGGTTCTCTATTTTCTACAATTGAAATGACGTCTAGGACAGTCCCCCATGCCCTCACTCATGACCGTAAATGTGCTCATACCTGCCTCCTATTTCTGCCTAGCTATCAGCCTGGAATTCATGCCCAATACCCAGCCCTGCATCCAGCCAGGTGTAGACGTGGACAGCCCGCCCAGGAACAAATCTCGCCCTTAGGCTGGTAAGGAAATGCTCTACCTAGGGATGTAAGTAACGAAGCTGTCCAAGGACAAAGTAGTCTGATTGTTCATACTTATCCCTCTTCCTCAACACTGCTCCAGCACCTTGTCCATCCTTCTCAGGCTATTTCTGTCTCCATATCACTGAGCGTGGTACACAGTAGGAGATCAATAGTTGTTGGCTTCACTGCCAGGGTTGGTGATGATAATGATACAACAATGGGGCACAAGAACATGCCAGGCACTTTTCTAAACAACCTACAAGTTGGAGCCATGATGATACCCATTTTTCAGATCAGACGATCAAGATGAAGAAAGATTAAAGAACATGTCCAAAGTCACACGGCACGGGGAGTTCCCATCAATTCTGCAAAGCATTTGGAACAAGCCAGGGAGGGATTCGTTTTTCTCAAACAACAAGTATCCCAAGGCAGGCAGCCCAAGACACTCGCAGCTCCTTCCTGTTCACATCCTTCGGGACAGGACTGACATCTTGTTGAGAGAGCATAATGGAGAGGTGACAATCCAAGTTTTGGTGCCAGGTTCCCTGCTCTGCCAATTAGTGTGAGGCCCTGGAAGGGTCCCTTGTCCTTCCTCAGCCTCGGTATCCTTATCTATCCCATGCAGAGCATTTTATCACCCACCTATAACACGTGAATAAAAGAGGCTCAGAAAGGTGCCTGACAAACACAGTTGCACTGTCTTTATTATTAATTATTATTGGCGGCGGCAGCAGCAGCATTAGGGCTGCACCTCCAGGCACAGCATCCACGCCTCGGTCATCAGGGCGCAGCTCAAGAGCAAACCAGAGTCAATCCCCCAGGGACAGGGCTTTCCCAGGAGCCCCACCTAGTGACAACAACATGCAACCATTTGCCAGGACATGGATACGTGGCTCTGCCCTTAAGGGACAGTGAGACTGAGAGAAGCTGGCTTCTATTAGAAAAGGGACTGGGAATTGAGAAGGAAACCAAGAGTGTCCACCAGGGAGGCTGGAGCCAAGATGGACCCCAGGACGCCCCAGCCCACCCCTCACAGAGCAGGCTCATTGGGGCAGGTCACGCAGTAAGGGTGGCCTACCCTTCTGAGGCTCCCTAAGGATCACCGATCACAGAGCACTCAAAGCTCGTCTGCCTCGCAGTTTCTGGAAAAGTGGGGATGAGGAAGAAAGGCAAGGTAGCAGCTTTCCTCCCTGTTGAGGAGCTAGGGGCTCCTAGTTGCTCAGGGAACATAAAGCCCCACGAATCTCTACAACAATACTTTTTCTAACATATTTGTTGAGGTGGTGCTTCTAATAAGAACAATAAAAAGCTAAGAGCTTCTTCCAGACTCACTACAATTAACAGAAGCCCCCAGGAGCTCCCTGGCATCTGACTTCTCCTTCAGTCCTGCGTCTTTCCAAGTTTGTGGGTGGCTGAAGCAAATGTTTATTCTTGGAACATACTGGTTTATTTTGTTGTCTGTGTGGCAACATGAGTTTTGGATCCATTTTTTAAAAAAAAAAAAAAAAAACAGCTTCTATAAGTTATGAAGAAGGAGCTCACAGGAGCTCAATCTTTGTTTATAGTACATCATGCATATTCTTTAATGGAATTAAAAGAATTCTTTAGTATTTGTTGACAGTACACCATACACACTTTAATGGAAGAGAGTTTTCATAAAGCTGGCATCCTGGTTATAAACAGGGCTTCTCAAAAATGTTTTTCTAAAGATAAAATTGCATTCAAATGTTGTTTCATTAATCCACCTCCTGAATTCTCAGTAACCCCGGGACCCAGTCATTTTAAATTTTACTAATAGCAAAAATCTACTTCCTAGACCTAGAGAGAAAAAGAAAATCAGCATACCTCCACTTTTAAAAGCCTGACGTATTATAGTTAACCCAAAACGCAAGCTAATTTGGGGGCAATCATTCCATTTACAAGGGGCGTCTTCACTTTACAAAACATCCTTTCCATAGAGAAGGCTTCCCAGGACCCCCTGACCATAATGCACCCCAATAACCATACACAAAGCTCCTTTATAGCCTCGATCAAAACTGGGCTTGATGATTCTGGCTGTGACTCAGGTTTGTGTTAGTGGAGGCGGAAGTGTGGAGGTTAAGAACACAGACCCTAGGAGCTGACGCCTAGGGCTAAAGCTCAGCCTTACCACATGCCAGGTGTGTCACCTTGGGTCAGTTACTTATCCATTCTTTGCCTCAGGTTCCTCACCTGTCAATGGAGGTGTTAACAGTGGCTGCCTTGTCAGATGGTTGCTAGGAAGGACCTGAGCAGTGCCCGGCATCTAGTGAGAGCCCTGGCAGTAAGACTGTCCTTACAGGCAGAGACCTCAGCCCCGTGAGGGTGGGGTGTGTGTGTCCTGCTCCACTCTGCCCACGTGCACACGGCCCAACCTCTGATATTTGTTACTGGGCCATAATCTGGACCCACTGCCCTAGAGGCTGGGGAATGCATCGGTCTATGAAACAGATTAGCCTACATTCTAATTCAGGGGGTGGGGAGGCAAGGCAGAATACTGGAGGTGGTGAGTGGTATGGGTACCAAGCAGAGCAGGGTAGGGGGAGACCGGGAGTGCTGCAGTGCTGCAGGCAATCGGGCTGTCAGGCCTCCCTGGAAGCTGGAGGAAGTGAGAGAGGCCGCGCAGTGCCTGGAGCGAGGGTGTTCTGAACAGGAAACACCGCCAGTGCAAAGTCCGGGGCAGGTGTGTGGGGCTGTGTGAGGCACAGAGCAGCTGGTGGAAGAAGAGGCAAAGGGACCAGGAACTGGTGGGGCCAGATGCACGAGCCTTTGCGGGGACTTGGCCTCTTCCTGCAGGGTTTGGAGCAGAGGAGGGCCGTGATCTGACTTTTTCAAAGGCTCCTTCAAGCTGCCTCGTTGAGAACAGACTGAAAAGAGACAAAGGTAGAAGCGGGGAGACCAGTGAGGAGGCCCCGCGCTCATTCAGGAGAGAACGGTGGCTTGGCTTGGACCTGCAGGGCAGCCCAGGAGGCGTGAGAAGTGGTGGGCTCCTGAAGCTGCTCTGAGGGTGGAGCCCACAGACTGGCAGGTGGATGGAGACAGGGTGTGGGAGCAGGATCACGTGGGTGTGGGCATGAGGCAGCCATGTGCTGTGCTGGGGGAAACTGGAGAGAACCATCAGCAGTGGTGAAATTCTGTGGAACGGGGAGATTTTCGAGGGAGAGGATAATATTTCTTTAAATAATAATTGTGGCTACCTGCTTTTTCCCAACTTCTGGATTCCAAAACAAACAAAAAAAAAATAGGTTTTTCCTTTGAAACTTCTGGTTTCCACCTGCCTCTCCACCCAGCTCTCCTGGGTGTAACAGTCATTTCTCTCTCTCTGGTGGTCTGCTCCTCCGCCAGAGGCTTTACAGGGCTTGTGGCTGCCACGGCTGCCACTCCATCATCCTGACCAGGCGGGCACATCTGTCTAACACCCACCTAAGCCACATCCTTCAACCACACCTTTATCAGTAATAAAAGTGACATTTTGATCTTTACCTTCTTGACTCTGTGCCTCTCTTTTAAGTGGTTCAGAAATCTGAAAAACAGGCATACTGTTTAAACCCCAGGCATTTAAAATGACAACTAACTTTTGTCCAGAGTTTTCCAGCTCATTGGAACCTCATGATAACCCCCTAATATAGTCAGATAATCAGAAAACTATTCCTAAGCACCTATTAGCAAGCACCCACAGTTCCTAAGCACCCACAATTAGTACCACACAAGGCAATGAACGGTGAGGGAAGGGAGGGAGGGCTTATCATGAGCACCATTTTACAATGGAGAAAGCAACTCAGAAGAAAAACAAGAGAGAGAATGCAACTCAGAGAGTTAAGTACTTAGCAAGAAGAGGTCACACCGTCAGGAGATGACACGCAAGCAAGCCTCCCAGGCCTTCTAATTCTTAAATCCACACTCTTTTCATATTTTTGAGCTGGGTGACTTTGGGCAAGTTACGTAACCTCTCTGTGCCTGCACTGTATCATCTTATAAAACAGAGATTAGGACGGCACCTACCTCGTTGGGTTACTGTGAGGATTAAATAAGTTAACTGATGTCCCCGGAAGAATCACTGACACATAGTAAGCAGTCGATAATGGTCACCGTCACCGTTGTTATTATGATTACCATACCGGGCTGCTTCTCCAATAATTAGGATCACAACTACCACTACTAAATACTTACTGTGCCAAGAAGTGTACACTAGGTGCTATACATTCAATAACTTAACGAAACGTTACAACGACCCATGAGTTTTGTCCCCATTTTACACTCAGGAATCTGAAACGCGCAGCAAAGGTTAGGTACGCCAGCTAGAGCTCACACGACTACCACGTGTTACAGTCAGACACTCGACTCAGGTCCCACAAGTTACTTGCCAGAATATATTTACTACATAAAACATAGCAACGAGTGTGCCTCAAACCTCTATATAAATGTTTAAAACACATGAAGATACACAAAGCTCCTCTTGAGGCACCTTAGTCCAAAGTACGAAAGGAACGAAAGCTCCACAATTCTTGTCAACTGCATCCACAGCGTGAGATAAACTAATCACCACATCCTATGCCCACCACAACCCAAAAACCCACTTCCTCCCCAGAACACATCCCAGGGAGCGAAAGTCAACAGCCAGCTCTGGCTTCTCCAAGAACACCTTGTACATTGACCCACGCATGCCAGCAAGTAACCGAGCTGGAAAAACATTTTCCCAGTGCCAGGAAAGGGATCAGAGTGCCTGGGACTGAAATGCATCGCATCCTCAACACTGCTTATGATTCCCAGCACGAGCCGCGCTGAGCCAAGCGAGCTAGCAGCATCCTGTTGGGTCCTGAGATCAGCATCATGGACCAGAGGCGAGCTGGTTCCAGTGGCCTTTTCTGGGCCTGACTTCAGGGACCTACCTTCATCGCCTGACCCTGAGGCCTGCGGTGGAATGGCACCCACACGACCCCGGGCCTGCCTATGGACTGGCAGAAGGGGCATGTCAGCGTGCCTCGAAAGCTAACCGCCTGGAAGTATGGAGCCTACAGGCTCAACAGAGGATCTGGGGTAGCAGGGGCACTGTTCTTCACATGTGGGTCACGAGACCAGCCCTCGAGCCTCCCAAGGACAGAATTTATCGGAAACATTCTAAAGAGGATGTGACTGTCACACTAGTGGGGGGGGAGGAAAGGAGGAAACAGAGGCCAAGAAAGAAAAGCAAGAGGTTGACTGCGTGTTAACCCCAGAGATCTGGCAGGACATTGGGGGCCTCTCAGACTCCAAGAATCACTGCTGTATCAAGCGGCCTATGCTTGCGGGCAATCTGCCAGGCAAAGTACAGTCTGCTGCCACCAAAAGAATCCAGAGCCATAAAAGGCAAGTTCTGACCCACCTGGGGGGTATCTGCTGAGTGCCCACCACATGCCAGGCACTATGCTAGGGGCTTTCTAAAAGAATATTTCCCATAAAAATATAATTTCCTGCTTCTCTTTGGGTATGGGGGGTGGGAGGGGATCAAAAGATCTGACCACGATGGGCCACAGTCTCAAATGACAAGAAGGGCTGGAGCTGAATAGTGGCCACCTCCTGAGGACTTGACCCCTCCAACTCAACACTGGTGGCCCCTGCCCACGTCCCTGGTTTATGTGGCTGCCAGGCCCCTGTAGGCTGGTGGCCCAGGCGCTGTATAAAGGTAAGGTGGCGTCAGATGGCATGGCTGCTCAGCCACCACTCATTTCTACAGTCCTACGGGGTCTTCACCGCACTGCAAGATTTTTGGTGCCACTTCCCTCTTAGCTGGCAGGGACAGGGAGGTGAAGGCCGTTTCATCAGTGACAGTGATGTGCAGCCAGCTCTTTTGGGTGAGCATACTCACCACTCCCCTAGGCTCTTCTCCGTGCCCTGAGTCCATTTGTCCCACCCTTTAAGATCTAGGCTCCCACCACTGATTAAGTCACACCCTCACCCCCCAGAAGTCTCAATAAAGAAATGCGGACACATGAGACCTCCAGCATCACCTGGCCTCAAAGGTTCCTCCACCCTGCGGAAGGCAAGGCCTTGTCACCAGGGTCGAGGTGCCTGGGGGGCCTCGCCGTCACAGCTCTGGCACTGACTCAAGGGCCAGAATGGTGAGTACTTCCATTCCAAGAGAGAACGAGGCCACACATGGGCTCCCAAGGATGTCAGCACTTCCTGACATCCGGGCAGGGGACAGATCATGATTGATGAGAGAGGGGGCAAGGGCCTGCCCCAAGGGAACCGTATTCCCACGTTTCAAGAACCTGAAAATCGTCTCTGCTCCCAGCACATACTCACAGTTAAATCATGACTTCACTACATCATAAACCAAGAATAAACACTGAGCCAAGCGTCACTTTAGACATGCGATCTCATGTCTTTCTAAACTCCACCCCATCTTGACAGGACCCAGGGCAAATCCACAGGCAATTCTAGACCCTAGACGGAGAGCAGAGGACAAAACACTGCCCTCAGAAAGCACAGGTCCTTCCTCTGCGGACGTGGCTGGGCACCAGCATCGCCTCTGTTGCTATCGATTCACCACGTGCTCGTGACATCTCGGCTGGTATGTTATGCATGTTACTCTCATTATTGCATTTGGCTGTGACTATTATCTGCCTGTTTAACAGATAAGAAAACTGAGGCTCAGCAAAGTGAAAGTAATCTGCTCAAAGTCAGAGAGGGAACTAGGATTCAAACCCAGGAAGCGTGACACCTGCACCCAGGCTAGGAACGCCAGAGAAGCGTCATTTCCCGATTTTCAGATGAGGAAGCTGACCTCAAAAAGTTTATGAAATTTCTCTAAGAGGATAAAACGAGGAAGAGGTCTCACTCCCAAGCCCACTTTCTTCCACTCCCTCCCGGCTGCCTCCCCCGAAGCCTATGTTTCTTCACCATCTCCCCCTACAGCAAGGCTCCTCGGTGTCCGTCCCTACTGCTGGCGTCTGCGGTGGGAGGAGTCACTGCTGTGGGGAGCTGCCGTGTGCACTGAGGGGTTCTTACCAGCGTCCCTGGTCTCTACAGGCGAGGTGCCAATAGCATCCTTAGACCCTTCTGCACCCCCTAGTCCTGGTATCAGAAATGTTTCCTGACATTGCCAATACTGCACAGGGTAGGCGGAGATTGCCCCCAGCTATGAACCACACAGTACACCAAGGGCGGGGTCCAGGGCCGTGTGGCAGAAGAGACAAACTGGTGGAGCAGCCTGGCCTTAAACCCCAGCCCTACCACCGGGCACGGGCCTCGCCTCCCGTCAGACAGGAAGGACCCTGCTTCTCCCTCCCAGGGCTGACGTGAAGACTAAGTGAGGCCAGTTACGCTGAGCAGCTAGATCGGTGGTGGCATAAGCCAGTGCTCACTGCTCTTAGTTCTTATCGGCGACGTGATTTTGGTCGTCTGAACGAGACCCACCTCACAGTGACTTAGAAAACCTCTCGAAAACCAGGGGCAGGCTCTGCCACATTTACAGATACACGATCATCAGAAACACCATTTTCCTCATGCCATGGGAGGGAGGGACGTAGGGAGAAAGAGGAGGGAACGAAGATTGGAGGGAGGGAGGAAGGGAGGGAGGAAGGAAACAAAAGAGAAAGAAGAGAGAGAAGAAAGAGAAAAGAGAGAAGAAAGAGGGAGGGAAAGGGAAAGGAAAGACAGAGAGAGAAGAAAGAAGAGAAACTGAGAGAGAAGAAAGAGGGAGAGAAGGAAAGAGACACCACGAGCAGCTTGGCCTAAAAGTCAAACGTAAGAATCTTCCAGCTTGAGCCTGGATGGCCCAACACACACACACGCACGCACACACACTCACTCTCTCTCTCTCACTCTCTCTCTCTCTCTCTTTCTCTTTCACACACACACACTCTCTCTCTCTCTCTCACACACACACTCTCTCTCCGCCCCCGCCCCCATACAAATGTCCCAAGCATCAGAACAGCACTGCAGTGACAGCCCTTCATATTGAAACATCAGAAACAACTAAATGCTCAACAACAGAACAGCTAAATATGTTGCAGTGGACACGGGAATATTGTGCCGCTAATAAACGGTGCTTTCAAATAATAATTATCGACATGAGAAAGCACTCACAATAAGACACAAAGTGAGGCAGACGAGACACAAAAAAATCATATGCGGAATATGATTCGTTTTGTAACATATGAATTCTGGAGGATAAAGTCGTCAGGAAATACAGTGTTGACCTCTAGGTAGCAGACGGAGGGATTTTCATTTCCTCTTTATACTTCCCTTTATTTTCCAAGTTTTCTATCTACGGTGACCATCCGAGACAGTGTGACAGCCTGGTGGGTAAGAGCAGGTGGGAATCCCAGGTCTACACCCGCCTGCTCTGAAACCCTGTGCTGGGTGTGTAACATCTCCCGGTTAAGAACGTTGCTAGTAACAGCAGGGACTCAAAATGGTAGCTATTAATATCACCTTTATTACTGGGGGAGGAAGTTCAGTCCTGGGAATAAAAATAACGGATACTATGGGATAAAAAGATATCACCAGTTAAACAGCCATCGCCCCTGAAGGAGCTCTGTTATTACGGCAAGAACACAGAGACATTCACCGGGCACTTGTGCAAAACTGCTGTTAGAGTTACAAAGACTGACAAGTGAACCATTTCCTGAAAACCAGCCATGCTCACAAGATGTACGGAACAGAAGACCCCTAGTAAGTCCCTAGAGGTTGCCTATGGAAAGGGGCACACCACACCTCGGCTTAGACACGTGTTGCTGAAAAAGTTCGTGTAAGGGGATGTTGCAGACTGAGCCCTATTCAGGACATAACGGGAGGGAGCTCTGCTTCACAGAATCTAAGAAATGAATTTATAATCTGATAGTATCATCCAGGAGGGGGAAAAAAAAAAAAAGTTCCCTAATTTTACTGTTCTATTTGAGGTTTTTACAAATTGGATTTTCTCACTACAAGGTGTCTTGGCACATTACGTGCTCTAATGTTTAACTCTCCAAATAAAGGCTCGGAGGCTCCAAATACAGCCTGGCACATAAGTACTCTTAGAGCTGAATACATTAACCAACAGAAACAATACACTGAGGAGAGGAAGTCGCATTTGACAAAACATGATGGGTTTACCAGCCCTGTGTGTGAAAACCAGTGTACCCGGGCTCGTGTGCACACACTACAACACACGCATTTTCTGAAACCACGTGACTGGAGGGGCTCTGAAACCTGAAAAGTGGGCTCACTGGGGGCATGACAGAATGCACAGGAATGTTCTACTTGTTGTATATGCTCCACGTGTCAGAAGGCTCGAAGGAGGCCCTTCTCATTTTCACCTTGTCCTTCTCAACATCAAGTGCTTTTAACCATAAAACATTAATAAATCTAAGACTAGATTTTTCCCAAGTTCCCAGTGCATGACGGGGCCTCCAGGAGGCACGCAGTGTAATTTAAATTTCATCATGAAAGGTTATCCCCACACAGAGCCTGATCTCAGTCCGTCTCCCCACAGGGCGGGCTGTGCTGTAGTTAAAGCAGCAGTTTCGGGTTCTCAAAGACAGTCCCAATTTTAAATAATCCACCTTCCTCCGCCCCCATACACTGCACATCCTGGTCTAGGGTTTGACATGGTCACCGTAACTCGGCGGTTCTCAGTTGAGTGCAATTTTGTCCCCCCAGGGGACATTTGGAAATGTCTGGAGACATGTCCGGTGGTCCAACTGGGCAAAGGGAGGTGGAAGTGTGCTACCGGCATCCAGTGGGTAGAAGCCAGAGATGCCGCCACATCCTAAATGCAAAGGACTGTCTCCAGTGTCAGCAGAGCCGAGGGTGCGAGGCCCTACCATAACTGGAAAGTCGAAGAGGGGAACCTTAAAATAAAGCTCCTGCCTAAGGATGTAAGTGAAGGCTGACTCCAAAGCTAACTCGAGCGCCTGTGGGGAGGCCCAGTCCTTGTCGTCGGCTGTGTGAGTCTGGATAATGACTGACTCCATCCACACCTCCGTTTCTTCAGCTACAAAACAGAAACAATAAAATTACCTGCCTCCCAAGATTTTGGTGAAAATGATGTGAGGTTACGTACAAGAAGAGTTTACAGTGCTCCAGTGCCCTGCACCTGGCAAACGTAAAACACAAGAGACTAATGAGCACAGTGAGACATTTTCTGGCCCATAACAGCCATCACTGCCGTAACCTGTGGAGCAGCCAGGCTGAGGATGCATGGGGCAGAGGTGGGGCTGCCCAGGGCCAGGCCGAGCAACTTGGGTAGCTGATATTTAGGGCAGCTCAGGAATCCCTGAGAAGAGACACTAACAACTGAGCAGAAGTTCTTGGGGTCACTTGTACCCCCGAGATGTGCTGAAAGGGGGCAATGACTTGCTGAGCAAAGGCAGAGAAGAGGAAGGACCCAGATGCCACACCATGCCTCGGTGAGCATTTGGAAGATGATTAGTAGGGGTTCTTCTACAGACCCCCAAAGGAAAGAGCAGCAGACTAAACCATAACCTCCTTCCATCTGTCCTATAAATAATGTGGCAACCACAACTGAGAATGCATAGTGCAGGGGCCTCAAACAGGTCCTCCAAGATGCCCACTCACGGCAAGGCACCTCTCAAGAAAGCCACTGACGAGCAGAAGCAAATAAAGTTAGTCATAACCAATTAGGGAGGTTCGGAGCCCAACAAAACCCCCAAAGGGGGTGCCAACTGCGTGTTTAGTGGAACTTCTTTTTTTAAAAGAGAAGCACCAAGGCATCTGTCCCAAGGCCACGTCATCCTCCCCGACCCCGTGTCACACTCGTGCTGGAAGGAGGCTCAACTTGGAATTTCCACATTTCTGTTTTCTAAAAGTCTGAGCAGCGTTTAGAAGTTGATATGGGTTAATGCTGGCAACGAAGAGGAGGGCTTTGTGTCAGGCACCTTCGACCCCCACCCAATGGTCAGACAGCCATACGCATGTCCGCAGACACCCCGCACTCTTGAGTCCAGGTTACAAGATGAGACACAGGGCATCACCTTTACGTATTAGCATCTTTAAACCTTTCAAAAGTATTAGGGAGCTCACCAAAATGCTAACAGAATGAGTGATTACTCCTCTGCAAATTGCTTATTCTTTTTATTTTTATGAAAACATTATTCATAGGTAGCCAGCATAGGATGTTAGAACTCAAACTAGAGTCTGTTCAAATTCTAGCTCATTTACTGTGTAACCTCAGACAAGTTACCCAGCCTCTCTGAGCCTAGGTTTACACATATGTAAACGGTGCTTATAATCCATATTGAGGGAGGGGGACAAACAAGGAGAAGAGTGGTAACAAGCAGAGTATTAAGCATTTGCATAAAATGAGCTAAACCTAAACTCTCTCTCCAGCCCTCATTCCCTGCCTCATCATTCCCCAGATAACACCACCACAGACACCTCCACAAGGGGTCCCCAGCCAGACTCTCAGCTTTGTGAGAACAGGGACCTGGTTGCCTCATCCAAGGCCAAGCTTAGGGCCTGGCAGAGCACACGGCAGGCACTCAGGACCACCTGTGGAATGCAGAGCTGAATGAAAGGAACCGAGAGCAAAGGGCTCTAAGTCTCTGCTTCCTTCACTGCAAGACAGAGACATTATCCCCCTGCGTGACCGTGAAGATTAAACAAGCTGCGATACGGGAAGGTGCCCGGCACAGGGCCTTCCCCTGAGGTGCTGGTTAAGTAACAATCCAGCCCTAGTTCTGCTCAAATGAGATCACAAACAGAACTAGGATCTCAAACGGCCACATTCTACATGCACATAATCAGGTGGCATTTTCATTTTCTCCTCTATTCACAGGCACACATGTAGAACCGTACTTGCAAATGCCAGGTGGCCAGCCACCCCCACCCCGCCCGTCCCTGGGGATTGGCAGGGTAGGGTGTGGCCTGCAGAGCTCAGACCATGAGGCCACACAACCTGGACCACAACTACCACATTGACCGATGGGAGTGTGAGAAGCTGGCTCCGCACTCAAAAAAGTCCACCAGTTCGCCACACGTCTCTCCCCAGGCAGCCAGGAGGGGTTACAAACACAAGGTGGGGAGAGACAAAGGAGTTGGAGGGAAGAGGAGAAACCAAACTCTCCAAAGAAAAACCCCCAGAGAAGCTACCTGAGCACTGGAAGAGGCCTAATGAGCAAACGGTCTCAAGTTTTAACTTGGACAGAGACACTCCCACCAACATTCTGCACTAAAGACAAGTGCTGTCGCTCAGCTCTGCAGAGCAGAAATCGGAGAGACCTCAACCTCAAAAGACGGCCAAGGTCTTCGTGGGGCGGAAGAGAAAACACGCAGTGAAGGTGCAGGTTCAAGCCCCATTCAGCCACCGCTCACCCAGAGGCCCCAGGCAGCTCCTGAAACCCCTCTGAGACTCTCGCTCCCCAACTGTCAAAATCGAGAAGTTACAAGGACATTCTTCCAGATCGAAGTGTTCTGTGCATCAGAAGCAACCTACAAAATCCAGACCTCAAGTTAATATACTGAACCTATAATTAACTTTCTCCCAAAGGACAATCCCAAGTCTCATAATTTATGAGGGAAAGAAAAAGCTGGCTGGGTATCTCTAGGGTGCTGTTCAGAGACCATTCCACTCTCAAGCTAAGAAGCGTTATCTATGGAGGAAAGAAGAAGGGGTCACAAAGAGAAGAAAACTTCTGGAAGGTGCTGACCAAGTGAGCGAGATCATCCCCCATGCCTAAGAAATTCTTTCACGTTCTCAGCAACTACTTACTGATGGCCAGGCCCTGTAAGGGACTAGGGACACAGAAGTGAACAAGATAAACCCCAATCACTAAGGCTTCTACTTTCTCTTCGGTCACTGCTACATCCGCTGGCCCTCCCCTCCACTGTAGCTTTGTGCTAAAGGCCTGACTTGGCCTGTGTCCCCACTGTGGCTCTGACAATATAGTGGAAGTACCACCAAACTGGGGAGAGTAGCTGAGTTCCAGCTACCTTACGATCTTGCACTAGTTTCTATATTCTCATACACGAAATGAGGTAGAGAACAATCTGACTCGACCTATTCACCTGAGCGGTATCTTCTGAGAACCAAAATCCACATATGAAAGCATTATGCAAATGAGTTATTCCTTTATCCAAAGGCACCAGCAAGCCAATCAACTTTGGAGATTTCTTAGCGTCATGCTGAAAATCATATGCAACCATCTTAGCCCCAGCCTGGTCCCTAGGTGATCCAATTCCTCTTAGATCCCCACCAGCCACCAGGCCTGACCTCAGAGCAGCTGTGAATCTGCCCAAGCATATAGTGGCCCTCACATCTCCCACTCCCCAGGTGGGACCCACTGAGGAAGTCAACCTTATGTCCAGCTGGGCAAAGAACCAATTCAACCTCACCCAAGCAAGAAGCGTATATGCCTCAAAATAAACACAAGTGGAAAGCACAAGTGTGGACCTCACCATCCCAGAGAAGGCTGCATGGGCCGAGGCCAACGCCTTCCACAGCCCAGCACATCAGATTCCTTTTTTCCTACATAGCTAGTCCCTCCATGGGAGGAAATAAACCCAGCACCAGGGAGCCCTCTGAGCAAACTGATTCTGGACTTCCCAGAGCTTCGAGGCAATGGTGAAGGTTGGGAAGAGGGGCTGTACAGTGGATCCTCGAATATGTCAAAGCATCCTGCACACCAGCATCAACTGGAAGCCACTGACTAAGTGTGAGACACCGGTACTCGCTCTCGGTGAGCCTCCACTTCCTCGCCTGTAGGATGATCATAAGGATTAAGCACGGTGCTGGCAAAGCAGCACTCAGTGACAACAGCTTCCGTCACCTATGGCTGAGCCCCTTCAGAGGCCCCACCCCCATGGGTCCCCAGGTCCATCTCACTAGACCTTGCCAATTATGGACTATCCCTCTTAATTGGGGGGAGGGAAAAAAATCCAAGAAAGGGGAAAAAAAGTAATTATTCAACCATTTCCTTCCCTATTCTGCTTTGACTTTCTACAGGGGTCATACAGATGGCACCTGTTTTAGTTAACTGAGCACTGAGCTTTATCTAGAGACAAGAAACCGCTTCTTTTCTTGCCTCACTCACCGATCCTCACCTCCCACAGTCCTCTAGTCAAGAGGTGCCGGTCCCTCCGGGGCTCTGCCTAAGTGTTCTTCGTCTGAGGGGAGTGGTCCTGCTCTGGAAAAGAGAAAGACCCCAGACGACATGTGACTCCGTTCATGGCTTCGTCAGGGCCGAAGGAGAGCAGATCCAAGACTGTGAAGACCACTGTCTGCACTCACGCCAGGGTCTAGAAGATCGCACAGGCAGCGCCGCCCGCTCTGCAGGGGATTATAATCTTTCATAAGGCAGCCGACCAGCTGCATTTTTACAGTTTTAAAAGACTTTTCATGTTAACAGATTCATAAATAATGAGAAAATCTTTAATCAAACCTGGAGCCTAATTCAGGGGAAGGGCTGGAAGATATGGTTCTCTATATCTCTTTGGGTCTCATGTTTCAGGAAGCCCTGTTTGTTCCACTCTGTGCAACAGCCTCCTCCTAATCAATCAATCAATCAATCTTCCTCTCTGTCTCCCTCCCCACCCCACCCCCACACACAATAGACACAAGAGAGTCAGAGCCCAGGGCCATAGATTTATTCTTCTCAAGGTCTCTAATGTTCTGAACTGCCATCTTCCCATTGTGAATGTCCCCCTGGGTCCAGTCCACAGGGCCATTTTGATTTGGGAGAAAGGCATTTCCTATCATTGGCAGAACATTAATTTCTAGTACACGTGCTCAGATTAGTCATGTAAGTCAACATGTACTTTTTCAAACTCAGGGACAGAAGGAAAAGAGAGAGAGAGACGAAAAGACATGTTTTTTCTTGCCACACAGGAGCACCAGAAAATCTTTACCTGAATTGCCCCAAAATGAAAAAGCCTGTTGGTTCAAACATTAGGAAAAGCCACCACGTGCTGGCCCCAGTGGAGCAACAATTCAGGACACAGAGTGTTCTATTCATGAGGAGAACATATGAGAGATGTTTTCTTTAACTATTCAAAGGCTCGGTCATGTCCTATTAGGCAAATAAAATTCATATGACCAAGAAGACACTGGAGAGACCCCTTATGCATATCTGCCCTGCTCTGCAAAGCCCCATCCAGCAGCCCTGTGTCCCTCACAGAAGGTGAAGTCAGTCTAACAGAGACAGCAGGTTCTGAATCATTCAAAGAGATAGTATCCTTATTGATTTCATAAGCAAGTCCAATTTGGCCTTCACATAAATGTAAACTACTTGAGAAGGAAAACCCTCTAGAATTCTCTTTGAAATATTCTTATGCTATTTCCCTGAGTTTCAGGGTGATGCCTTTCAGCTTTAAATCTAGAAAGGACCTTAACATGCTTCTCAGAAGCCCAAGTTTATTCTGGAGACTTCTCCTTCGAGAAACAAAGAGAAACAGAGCCCCCAATTCTTCCTTTTCAGGATAGGGTTAGTAATAATGCTACGTTATTACTCGGGAGCCCCAGGAGCACAACGATAAACGATACAAACGATAAAGTGTCGCAAGTATTATCGCTATTATGCAAACCTGGGAAAGCTCAAAGAGCAAGAAATGAGCACGGATTCCCCACCTCCCTGCATTTTCACAGGAAATAAACACATGTGACTGATCCTTCATTCGATAATCACCGGGCTCCTCCGGTGTGCTAGGCACAGAGATGAAGAGAGCGAGATGTGAACGGTCTAGTTCAGGGAGAGACAGAAAAATGAAACGGAGCACAGTAAGCTGAGTGACGCAACAGCAGGAGGGACCTCTGATGGATCTGATTGGGCATAGATTTCCAGAAAGTGGACAACAGGATTAGCCAGGTGGAAAAGAGTGACTCACTGATTGGAGGGTGGAGCCAGCCAGGAAAGCCCAGAGAAGAGAGAGAGAACCACACACACACACACACACACACACACACACACACACACACACGCACATGGAGTTCGCCATGGCTGGAGCAAACACGGGCAAAGGACATAAGAGAAGCTGGACAGGTGAACAGCCAAGGGGCAGATCATCACCCTGAGGTCTCCGGGGGGCCAAAGAAGGATTTTTCACAGAAGAATGACATGATTAGATCTGCATTTTGGAAACATCTCTCCTAATTTTGGTAGCAGTATGGAAAATAAATGTGTGGAGAGTGCAAAACAGTAAAGATGAACAAAACATATGGAACCACTGTCAAAGCTGTGTACACACGGAGACGATCCAGCTTTTTTCTCTGGGGAAAGAATGTCTTTTATTCCCCACAAGTGTTTACATTTCACTCATGCACATGCACACACACACATACACACACGGCATCTTGGGAGTTTTGTGACAGAGTTCCTGGTGCTGTGTTGCTTAGCAAAGCCAGTGCTATCTGGAAACTTCTGTAAGAAGCAACACCTACCTGACGTTTGTGTCCAAAGAAAATAAATCATAGACTTGGACCTTGGAAAGGCTCAGGGACAGGATGCATCGGTGATACCAAGAAAGGGAAAATGGCAGACTGACAAAGACCCTTAACTATTAACGTCGAATTTGACACTGGGAGTCCCTGAGCCTCCAAACAGCCAGTTTCTCAATATGGCTTCAAAAATAAGAGGGGTGAGAGAAAAAAGCAGAATTAAGAGAACCTGTAAAACTGGGTGAATTAGCCACATTTAAATCCACAGGTATCATGCCCAGGAGAGAAAAACAAATGGTATTGAAGGGTATTATTCAGAAAATGAAAGAGAGCAGAAAAAAAAGAGTTACAGAATCGATTCAATAAATCGATACGTGCCTTGCTCCCCCAACACACACACAGTATGTGTTGTATTTGACAAAAGAAAATATACTTCTGTGGTGTAATGACTCTCGTGTCAGAGCTGAGTTTATTTCCCAGCACTGCCAATTACTGCATGACCTTGCTTGAGCCAGTTTTTTAACCTCTCCGGGCCAGTTTTTGACACTGCCTAGACAACAAAACCTCACTCACTGGGTAGAGTTAAGGATTGAAGAACATAAAGCAGTTAGCACACAGTAAGTGCCCAGAAGAGTAAAAGCTATTATCAGTAGTCTTATATGGATGAAACCTTCATGTAACCGATCAGAAAAATATCAGAAGCAAAGCTGTGGTCCCCAGCATGGCTGAATGGAGGAAAAGGCAAATTCTGCATCTCATGCAGTGACTTGTTTTTGAGGGCACCTTAGAAATTGCTCTGAGGACATCTCCACCATCAACACTGTGGTCGGGCCCTCCCTCCACTGAAGTACTAAGTGACACTATGAACATTTGTTCGACAAGCCATTTCCTGAGCACTTACTACACGCGAGGCAATATGACAACCCGTACTGCAGCAATGACAGGAAGACCCGTCTTGTCCTCAAGGAGATGAATTAATCCAAAACGCACGTACACAAATGACTGCAGTACCAGCTAGGAACCAACCCACACAGCAGGTTCAGAGAGCAGAGGTAAGGTTACTGAGAGGCCAAGAGGCCAATTGCCCGGAGTTATGTACAAGGATAAAGCAAAGGATTTGAATGGAGTCTTGAAAAAGGGGTTAGATTTAGCCACACCCAGACAAAGGGAAGGGCACTCCAGGCAGAGATAATTGTAAATGCAGACTCACAAAGGCCAGAAAGAACAGGAACTGGAAAGGAAACAGCAAGTATGGGGGTTGTCCTAGGGCTTAAAAGCTAGGAACTGGACTTTAATCTTCAGCTCAGCATCCGAACCACAGGCTGCTTACGCCACAAGCTACCAACAGGTGTCCCGTGGGACAAACTGGCTTCCACAGAATCACACAGGCTTCCTGACCCCAGGGCGTGTCTGAGCCTTCAGGAGTTTTAAGGGCTTTGGAGATCTCCTTAGAAGGAAGTTTCCCCAGCTTGTTTGACCACAGAGCCCTTTTCCCCCTTCCCATCCTCTCTCGGTTCTGAGAGAAGAAGGCACAGTTTGGAAAAAGCTGCTTGCTGTGTGTGCTGACCAGGGCTCTGGTTCAGAAAGTCTATGTTACATGACGTAAATATAGAAAATACGTTACTACACTGACCTCAAGCTTGCTGAGGTAGGCAGATTACATTATTACATTCACCATGGTCTCCAAACCAGATTTTATTCTTTCGAATGCGATTTTTTTAAAACGGTGCTCTTTACCGTGTGATATCTGCATGTGCTGTGCATGACAACCTGTGCTCGTAGCGGGTACAAGAGGTGACACTGTGAGAAGAGCTGGCTCACCAGTGCTGCTCAGAGAATGGTTTGCCACTGTCAAATTAAAAAAAGAAGAAGAAAAAAATAATTCCAGAGCGAAGTCACCCTGGACCACCCAGGTGAGACGCTGTTCACTCACGGAAAGCAGTTTGTGACAGGTTTCTCTAGAGCTCTGGATTTCTGACAGGAGGAGAAAGGAGACCCAGGAGCAGAAGAAGGAACGATGGATTTCAAGGCAGACAGATCTGGGTTTAAATCCTTTCTCTATTTTTTAGGTCGCGCCCTCAGGAAAGTCATTTCTAAGAACCTGTCCCAGCCTAACTGCCAATATAATGTGACTTATAAGAGAAAAATTTAAAAAAAAAAAAAAAGATAGGCAACCTAAACATCCAAAAATGGTCAAAGAGGTAAATAAGTAACGATACATATATATGATAACCTACAAGGCCACCACTAAGAATCACTTTTCAAAGATTTTTTTTTTTTATAATAATAATACTCATAGACCATGTAACAGTAAAGGAGGAGGGGGAGGGTAATATGGCTTTAAACCCAATACGAGTGACATGAAACTTACAGACAAAAGAAATGAGCGAAAAGAATGCAGAATGTTTACAATCAGGAATGACTCAAAAAAAGCTAAGCTCTGCCATTAAAACAAGGCAGTGAAGTCAACGCACGACAGCCAAGCGGGCCTGCCTCGGCCCTCGGATACATTCCCTTGGAGGTTGTGTCGGAAGCACCAAGAAGGGGCAGGACAGAGATGGACTCTTCTATCTATTTCAGCTGGGATGTAGGTCAGTGTGTCATTTCTTCAAAGAGGTGAGTCAGGATCAGAGCACCCGATAATTCAAAGGCAGGAGAGACAAGAGCTAAATTAAAGAGGCCTCTCTAGAGTCCGGCACCGCCCCCTCTCCCCAAGACTTCAATCTTCATGCCATTTTTTTCCCTAGCTACTGATGAAGAAGAATGCACTATTAAGTAGATCATCTCTCCCCCTCTCCAACTGTCCTATAAATTGGTCCTGTGTTTCCCAACTCCAAAAGGGATAGTAACTCATGCAGAGCAAAATGTCAGTAAGTACAAATTTAGAACATGGGTTAAACAATACTCTGATCAAACCCCCAGCCACAACCCTGAAGAGACAGAGGGGCAGAAAGCAAGAGCCCTGCTCTCCCTAAAACTTAATTCTATGCTCTAATTCAGAGCGGTATAATTAACCCCGAGTTTCGCTGCTAACACTGAACTTTTTCAGCCTGATGAGAATATCATTTAGTATCCTGCAATCGCCAATAATAGCAATATGACACAATGGCACCCATTGAGGGTCTAATCAGGGCACATAGTCATTTACATAGAACATTTTCTGTGACTCTCTGTAATACAACGCCACAAAGACTCAATTGAGACACAAGTCTCTCTTTCCCATAAACTAAAAAAGAAAAAAGGAAAAAAAAAAAAAGGAAAGAAAGAAACCACAATTTCCTTTACAGGACAGCATAGACGGTCCCCACCCTTCCCGAGGCTTTGCCAGGCCCAGGCACTTCACCGGAGACTGCTCGTCCTGATGCTGATCAGAAACAGGACATTTGTGCGCCACCATGCGTGTGATGGCCTCATCTTTTCACACGGGACCATGAGGTCCGCAACGCTTTGGGAGAACCCTAGGCTTAATAAAACGGAGCACAGGATGTGGGGGGCGCAGCTGGATTAGTGGCAGCCGAGCTCCACTTTTGCTGGCTTCCCTGGAGTGGCTCACGTGGCCTCAGATTCAGACCTGGAGAAACGTGAGTCACTGTCCCATCCTACGGCCCAGGGGGTGCCAGGGGTCATGAAGTGAGTCTGCAAGTGGGTAACCAGGTGCCCGAAGTCACCAGGGAGGGAGAATGTTATGGCCTTGCCAGACAGTCGCTATGCTGCCAACACGGCAGGACTGGGAAGCCAGACGGACCGGGGTCTGAATCCTGGCTCCACTCCTTAGCCTCGGACTTCCAGCAGTCACCTAACCGCTTCATTTTCTCCTCTGAAAGATGGGCTTTGAATACTGAGCGAGGTTGAAGATTCTCACTCATGCATCCGAAATACGCGACACACTGCACAGCCTATATAAGGAGCAACGAGTGTGGCCATAGTCATTATTCTTCAGTAAAGATCTGTGGAAAAATCAATAGGCCTTGAAGTGTAATATTTAAGAGTCTGGACCCTGGAGCCAGGCTTCCCTGGTTCAAATCCTAGCTCTACCACTTGCTAGTTGGGTGACCTTACTTAACTTGTAAGCCTAGTTCCTCATCTATAAAATGGGCAAAATAATAGCACCTATCTCCTAGGGCTGCTATGAGGATTAAATAATATGTATATGTGTGTGTGTATGTATATATATATATACATATATGTGTGTGTGTGTGTGTGTGTGTGTGTGTGTGTGTGTGTGTGTGTATATATATATATATATATGCCAGGCACTATTCTAACAATTTGTCATTTAAATAAAAATAAGATGAATCAATAGGGATCTGGGGAACGGGGGTGTCCCTTAATGCAACAATAGCAACAGCTACTAATATCTATGTTATGCTTTCATATCCACCATGTTATTTACTCCTTTAATTGAAACTCGAGAAAAACAATCATATGGTATAAAATCGGGGGCTAAATTCTAAGCAATGCCTGGGAATCTTCCTTTCTTAAAGGTTTCATTTATGAAAGAAGAAAAAAAAGAAGGCCCTGGTTAATGGGAAGTAGCAAATGAATGACCATCTGTTCTTTTTCTAGCTCAAGTCTTTGCCTGCACAGCCAAGTTCTTCCCAGCAGAGCACATCCTTCTCACGTGCCATCTTGAGGGGACAGCCAATGGGAAGATCTAAGCCAATATCTAGCACCAGAACGGGATGGGCTGAAGGACACGGAAAGAGAGATTTAGGCCGAGTTTATAGGTTGCTTTCTGAACCAGCAAGAAGGACTCTACTAGGTAACTGTTAACAGTGTGAGCACCTTGGAGTTCAGACTAAGAGGTCCTCCCCAGTCCCTGCCACTCACGTGCCCCAATATGCCTTGGCGAGAAGCCTTTTAGTAAGCAAGCATTTGCTGAATACTCAGGTCAAACAGTCTGGCTCTGTGGACCAACCCCAACAGGGCCACCATCAGCAGTACTGCTATCAAGGCCAGATCACGCCCACACAGTCACCAGTCACCATCTTCTCTGCTGCTACATGTCTCATTGTTCTGAGGGATTTCCACACCAGTAACTGGTCCTTGGTCACTCTGCCCAAATGCAGATCCAACAAGTCGCTTGTAACCCTGGAAAATTCACCAAGACAAAACACGTGTACCACCTGGCCAGTAGCGCCGACATAACATGATGGTGACCTCACCACGGCTTCATATAGCGGATGCCACTCAAATTTATTATTCCAGCCTCAACACGCTCTCTGAATCCAGGCTCTTGTTTCCAACAGTCAGCTCGATGTCTCCGCGTAGATGTCTCACAGGCGTCTCAAGCTCAAAAGTCCAAAATGCCCGCTTCTCCCAGTTCATTACACTCCCACCCAGCCGCCCCCGCTATTCCACAAACAAGCCGACCAGTCCTACCTCGGGGCATTCTCATCTGCCGTTTCCTATGCCCACCTGGAAAGGCTTTTTCTCTAACCACCTGTATTCCCTTACCCTATTTCACTTCTGGTCACAGCCCTGAAGTCTGCCTGTCTTCCCACCAAATGTAAGCTCCATGAGAGAGGGGACCTGGTCTATTTCAGTTATGTCAATATCCCCAGCACATCGGAGTGTTTGGCACAGAGTAGGTGTTGAATAAATTGTGTGTGCTGAATGAATCTGTTAATTGGTTAATTAGTTAGAGGCCAAGGTAGACAAAGAGAGGGTCAAAAACGAAATCGCATCTGGGGCTGACCTAAAAAGAACGTTTTTAAGACGCCCTTGAAGCCTAGCCGAGGAGTCTCCTGGGGCTGCCCAGATGCCAGTTAAATCGGGCTTCCCAGCTTCTCTTTTCTCTCTTCCCCTCTATATGTTATTTCATAATTTTTGAAACTGGTAGCACATGAAAGTCTGGAGCTGAAGGATGAGAATGTCACACAAAAAAAGGAACCAGGCCAAGAGGAACATCCAGGCAGGGGGCAGGAAGAGGTGCTGGGGAACTGAGTTACCCTCTGCCACCTGGTCTGATCTGGCCAGCTGGATGCAGAAGTGACAGCAGTCACTTACTTGGCCTTAACTGAGAGCCAGGCACCTAGCTGAATGCCTGTCCTCATGACAACCCTATGACAGTCACAGGCATGCTGGCTCTAACCTGGGGCTGGGTTCTAATGTTGATGGAAAGCAGGGCAGGACTGGGCATAAGCATAATATCTCTTGAAATGTGCCAGTGCAGGCATCTGTCAGAGAAGGACCCAGGGTCACCTTGAGATCTAGCACTGAGCAGGTGAAGTAATGGGCTAGCGGCTTGCATTTATGGGCCAGGCTGCATGAGAACTATGCATCTTTAACCCCTGGACACACTGCCATGGCCGGAGATCCACACCAGGAGAGGCATCAGGACACCAACAAGGAAGATCAGGTGCGTGTTTCCAACCCCGCACTCCCTCCCAGCCAAATCTGTACCTACAGCTGGTGAGAAGCAGAGCCAGAGTGGGACCTGCCCCACCAGCATGTTGAACCAGACTCAGGCTGGGCCTCTTCTGTCTTCCTAGAGCCCACGGCACCTTCCACACGATGGGTGCTTCCCACGTGCCTGCCGGAAGCACTTCGGCCAAGCAGAGGATTAATCATCTGCATCATGCTTTGGAGCCTACCAGAGGCTTCCACAGGCTCAAGTCGGCAGCCCAGTAAGATGGTGTCCCGCCCCATCTCTCCAATGTGGAAAGCTGAGAGATGCAAGTCCTAGAGGTGGTCCAGGGGTGGCCCAGGCCTTCTGACACCATCTCGGTTTACCTTCAGCACCCCCACTTTTTCAGGCTCCCTGCATCTTCACTCTACCATTTATGAAAAGAAAGATCTCCGTACACCAAGACTCTAACAGACAATGGTCACCGTGCAGAGTGATCAGGTGGTTCTCCGGTTAGAGGTGAACAGAGGAGCAGGAAAGTTTACAAATGTGTCAGTTTACCAATTTCTACAGTCGATTAAAGTCCTTTAAAACACTGCTTGCTGCCCACACCGGTAACATCCAGCCTCCTCTTCCTCCTTAGTAAAAAACCCTCGGTTTTAATTGTATATATTGCACCCAGGACTGAAAGCTGCATTTCCCCACCTCTCTTGCAGCTAGGTGTGTGCATGTGACTATGTCAGGACCAGTGAGATGTAAGCAGAAGTGTTCCCTAGAACTTCCAGAAAAGGGCTTAGAGAGAGCTGATTCTGCAGACGTGCCTCCTTTTTGGCCGGCGCCTTTCTTCCTTCTGCTCGCATGTGGCCCAGACATGAGAGCTAGAGTTCCAGGAACACCCTAGACTGTGAGGTGACCTATAGCAGCAGTCCCCAACCTTTTTGGCACCAGGGACCAGTACTCCTATGAGAATCTAATGCCTGCTGATCTGAGGTGGAGCTGAGGTGGTGATGTTAGCGCTGGGGAGTGGCTACAAATACAGATGAAGCTTCATTCGCTCGCCCACTGCTCACCTCCTGCATGTGGCCCAGTTCCTAACAGGCCACAGACCGGTACCAGTCCATGGCCCAGGGGTTGGGGACCCCTGACCTAAAGTGTGGAAGCCATGTGCAGGAAGATGGAAGCCTATGTCCTAGATGACACCCTGGGCCTCTAAAAGTCCTGAACTGCTATCCCTAACTTATTTTTATGTACATGAGAAATAAAACTTTACATCACGTAAGCCTCTGTTCAATTACTGTTAATCTGAGGCTTTTCGGGATTTTTTTTTTTTTTTTTTGGTGGTTGTTATATGCAGCAAGGCTAATCCCAACTAACATAAACCCAAAGCAAAAATAAACCCCTAACAAAACCCTGCCCCCATCTCTTATTCTCGACCAGCTCCATAAAAAGCAAAACATCTGTCCAGATAAAAATCCAACATTCCTACAAATTAATCTGTTTTACATTTGAATGTCCAGAACTTCTTATACTATCATCTCTATCACTGGCTCCAAAGAACACACAATTAAGAATCGATGTCCTTTTCTAATTAAGAGAAAAATTTCCTCCAGTCTTACTCCTCAGAGGTCTTCATGAGTCTGGGGAATGAGAGGGTACAAAAAGCAATTTTAAGCACCCACGTGGGAAGAAGAAGGGTAAAACAAAACTTTGAGATGAAAATAGTACTGTGCATCTTTAATATTTTTATCCTTTCTTTAATGCAGCTAAACATTATGTTTATTAAATACAAACCATGAAATAATTACAAGAGGGACTGCCCAAGAAATGTTAAACACACAAGAAGAAGAAAGTCCTATGAGTCCCCCCTTATAAGTGCATAGGACCTGGGGGATTTCCTATCAGCTCACTTAATCCACACTAACAAAAAAAAAATCATGATAATTTGAGCTGAGGTTCTACTTTTATCCTATAACATATACGGGAACTTGGGTTTGGAGAAGTTAGAGGGTTTTTCTGAGGTCACATAACTAGTTAGACATTCTTCTTGCTAAAATAATCGGGAAGGGAAGAGAGGAAACAGCCAAGAGTAATATTCCCTCTTAATATCTTTCTGTATAATCTTAAAGTTTATACAACTATGTACACACATTATTTGATCACTGCTATCCTTTTAAAAAATAATAAAGTTACTTTTCATGGCTCTGAAAAGGGAAAAGTAATTGGACCAATATGCAATGTGGTCCCAAGGTCTGAGCAATGCACACAGGTGTGAGGCTCATCTGACCCACGAAGACGCACCCACATCCTCGAGGCACAGATGGGGATGATGCTGCACGAGGCAGGACTGTGTCCATGGTGCCCCCTGCAGCACCCATAGCCCTGAGCAGAGCACCAGTGCTGTGCTCAAAGGCACCGTCTAACACAGGGACAGAGCGGTGTCATACAGCATTAGAACGCATTATGAAATGACACACTCCGGATTGAAATTTTTTTTCTTGTTTCAGATTCATTTCCAAACTACCTTTCATTTCTCAGGGGTCCTAACTTGTTGCCTTAGTTATGGATCTAAACAAAGGCCGAGAACTGGTGGGCTGCGGGCTGACTTAGGCTCACATGAGTTTGGTTCGCCCACACTATGTTTTGAAACAAATCTACGCCAACGTTAAACAGTTAAAGAGATTTCACATTAAAAGCCCAGATTTCTGGGTTTTCATGGAGAACTGGGTAATGTGGCAACACTAGGCCCACGCTCTTGGGCTAGCCATGAGGGGAGATGACAGGATGGGGACAGGGGACATGGAGCAGTCCCCTGTCCGCTCCCGGCACCACCTCTGCTGAGGCCCAGCTTCAAATCTATTTCTCCACCATAAGAGAAATACTTCTCAGTGTCCATCCTTCTACCAAAAGCACAAACTGGAAAGATAAACCAAGAAGACCTTACATTTCAAAAAAAGGGAGAGAGCATATGACTCAGCAGCAGCAAAGACCTTTGCTTTCTGTCTAATAGGCAAGCCATGTACAACTGTGAAGAAATACAAGTAAATTAGGGTGCTTTTTCTTTCACCTGGGGAGCCCCTCATTTCCACTCACTGCCAGGGCTCTGGATGCATGTGAGGTTGCTGCCTAAGAGCTCTGAGGAAGCGCTTTCATGGAGAAAAAGTAATAAAACTGACAATATTGCAGCATCCCTGAGGACATGCAGCCCCTGCAAAGTCCACAAAGACCACTAGCCCAGTCAAGGCCACTGTCAAATGTGTGGCCACAACTCCACGCAGAGTGATGTGTCAGAGCGATGTCTAAGCTCCAGCCTCTGTTATTATTCTGGGAGCCACAGAAGGCCCCGGACTTGGCTTTGGGGCCAGTGATCCAAGCAGCCCCCAGCCAAGGGAAGGCAGCCAGGCCACCCCGAAGACCTCATAGCCTTATCCTAAGAGTGATTGGACCACACGTCTGGTTGCCCCTGACCTCTGGATACACCTGAATGGATGGCCACCACACACGCAGGACAGGATGTGAACAGCACAGGGTCTGAGGACTGGAAAGAATGTCAGGAGGGCGGGAACCTCCACTTCTTAAGTATCTACCTTATTCAGACAACATGCCCAGTGCTTTACATGTGTGATCATATTTCATTTTCACGACCTCGTGACGTAGGTCTCATCCACCCCATGTTTACAGATGAAGAAACCGAGGTTGAGAAGCTAGTAACCTGTCCCAGGTCACTGTGAGTCACAGGCAGGCAACAGGCTGCTGGTTTGGGGGAACCGGGGTGGAGGATGGTCAATGGTGCAGGCGGAAATCAGGGGCAGAAGCAGAAACTGATCGCTGGCAGCCATTCAGATTCAAATGGCATGTGTTCCTTTGCTGAGAGAACCCAGATCCACAACCAAAGGAGCCGTGGCGTGAGGATCAGCAGATCACCGTCAGCAGATCACCGCCCTTTGCAACACAGCACATGGCCTCACACGGAAGGCTTGGCCAGTCGGGGGACTTACTAGATTATTCTTCCTTTCCAGTAAAACCATAAGGCACCACACCCCTCCAGGGCCACAGATCTTCTTTGCGGGTCACTCTTGAGTCTTCACCTCCAGCCCCCAACCCCAGCCACACACTGAGCATCCCTGAGTCCTGCTGGCCAACTAAGAAACAATGGCTTGGAACTTGGCCTTTCACCACCCTTGAGGATCTGGTCTGTAACAGACCACCTGAAGCCTATGCAGGAGCCCTCACTGGCAGGTAGTAACTGGGCCACCAAAAGCAGGTTTGAAAACCTAATCACAGAATCTCAAACAGGTCTGAGTAAGATAAAAATCGTACCCACAACATTTGCTTTCACTGAAATCAATCATCTGAAGACCTCTAGAAACAGTCATCCAAGGAATGTCTTTTATTTCTTCCAATAGAAACTTGAAGTCAAAGGTATCTATGTCCCAAATTTCTCAGCAACTTGCCATGTTCTGGGGGAGGAGGGTTTCACTTCCACATTATGAGCAACAACACGGGATTCTAAGCCGACCCATACCAGGGTTAAGTTGTAAATCTCGCCTGATGGTCTTTCCCTTACAGGAAGACTGTGTGTCCTGAGGCCTCACCTCTCCTCGGCCCTTTCTGGCTATAATATCTCAGTGGGATTCCAAGACTCATCCAAAAAAGGGCACTGTCACAAAACTCTGTTTCAAATCTTGAAAAGGGCCCTTTAAAAAAATTATTTCCTCTAAATCATCTCAGTGTAACCCCTGTGTTGGGCCAGTGTGTAACGTTGTGTGTGACAGGGAATAACAAAGGGGTTCATGAACGTATAATGATGACCATGTGACCCAACAAAATCCTGAATCATGGGATGTCAGGGCAACTGCTTAAACCAGGTAAGAAAATAAACTCAGAGGCTCAGAGTCTTGCTCAAAGTCACCCAGCTGGAAGAGGCAGATCTGGCACTAGAATCCAATTCTCCACACTCCAGAACCATGGTTCATGGTTCTCCCTACAACACGCTGCCTCTTCTCACCCTCCTGGAAGGCGGGGCTCTCCCTGCTCACAACCTCTAGGCTCTTCCCACTCCGTAACCGCCTCGAGAAGCTCTAGAATGGCTGTCATGGTGAGCAGGAGAAAGTATACCTGGGGGAGGGCACATCTTAGCCAGGGAAAGGAGGGACTTGGGTCTATTTTGTTCTGTCCCTGCCTTCAGCTTCTTGCAGGTGTCCAGGACAGACCCAAAATCCCAGTATTCAACACCAAAGAAGACATGCAGGACGTTGCCCTCCCAAGTCCAAGGTACAGCATAGGGTATTGCCCTACACCGAAGAGGAGTCGGATCCGGCCTGACCTGCCCCGCCCCCTCTGTTCCAGCCATCTATCCCCTCTCCCATGCTCACTGTAGACCTTAAGCAGCTTCCTCCTGGGGATGAGTTCTCCACACCCCAACATGAAATGTCTAATTCAATAGAGCCCCTGTTGACTGTTACCTGAGCCAAACACTGAGGAGACATAGTAATGAGTAAGACTTGAACCTTTCCACGATGACCTTATAATCTACGGGAGAAGACAGACCTCAGAACGACTATGACCCAAGAACTGCAGTGCAGATAGAGGGAAAGAACTATGAAAGTTAAGAGAAAGATGCAATTTATTCCAAATTTACAGAGTGGGGTAGGTGAGGAGGCAGCCAATTTCAGGGAGAATGCGCCTTCTGAGCTGAGCCTTTGAAGGATGAGTGGGGAGCAGGGTTCCTGTCAACTGAGAGGACGAGCATTCCAGGAAGGGGGAGCAGCAGGAACAAACCCGAAGAGGAAGAAAACCGTGGGTGTGTCTCGGGACACTCCCAGTCTAACGCAGCTGCAGCCTGGGAAGCCTGGAGAGACTGAGGGGTGACAACACTGGAGTGGTAAGTTGAGGCCACACGTTGAAGTGGAGACACTGTTTATAGCATATCCAATGTAAACCACACGCGGAAGGTCTTGAATGCCGGACTGGAAAATTCGAACTTATGGGGAGCGGCGAGGAGCCCTTGAAAGCTTGCGGGAGAGAAGGAGACAAGGCTAGAAGGCTTTCTGTGGGCAAAGACCCTGGCCCTTGTCATCGTGCCTCCTCAATGACAACTTTTGGTATCTGTTCCGCTTGCTCTGCACATCCCGTCCATTTCCATGACAATCCCCGTATCTGACCATCTGGATAGTGACTACCTCCCACCTACTCTGACCCTTTGCCATGCGTATGTCCCTGGGAGCCTCATTCACCAGCCTCGCCTCCCACTCAGAGGCCAGCAGGCAGGATTTTGTAGCTGAACTGGTTGCCAATATTTAAAAATTAGGAGACGCCATGCATACAAAATTCTGGATTTTTCTAGGGCTACACTTCTACGTGGCAACAAAGAAGCTGACCAAGCAGCTGCCCTGCTTTAGGCAGAGCATGCAACTTCCAGTTTCTCAAACTGTCACCTCTTTTTCATCTCCAAGGCTGAGAATAAACATCCACTGTCCACTTATCTTTTACCAGGCCACCGACCACACACACACACACACACACACACACACACACACACACACACACCCCTCCCCGCCCACGAGCGCCTCTGAGTCT
>NW_006433024.1:20484137-20496833 GCF_000325575.1 Pteropus alecto | reverse complement strand
TGGAGGTTATTTTCAAGATTTAGAAATAACACATTCCTAATCCTGACAGTAAATGAGATGAAATTACACATCTTTTTCTCACAGTCAGATCTCTCTATGTGCATTATGCATAGTATCTAAGTTCAACTTACATGTCTTTGCTCATGCTCTCTCTCAACACTCACCCAAGAAAGTGGTGCCTAAGCATATATGCACAACACACACACACACACACACACACATACACACACACACACACACACACACCCCTCCCCCGCCACAAGGGCCTCTGAGTCTGCACCGCCCGGCAGGTGGTGGAGAGGGGCTGCCTTCTGGATCCCTGGACCTTCCAGTTTCAGGTCCTAATCCCACATCCAGATCTCATGGCCCCCCCACAAAACCCATCACCTCATTCCTTCACGTACACTCTCAGGCCCTGGCCAATGGCACCGCTGAAAGAAATCAGAAGGCCACCTCAAGAGGATTAGGCAATGAGCTTAGCAGAAATTTAATATACCTTTACTTTCCCTTCTGTCACCAACTCACCTCTTCCCGATGACTCCCGGTGTGTCAGGTCTTCTAAGCAGGGCTTAAGAAATGCAGCTGAATAAGATGGGAGCCCTGCCTTTGCCAGATCTGGTAGACCTGGAAAAATTCCAGGTGACCACGGCTTAGATGCCACTCAGAATGAATGAAATAACAGCGCAGCTCATGTGTGAAACCTAGACATCCACATCCACTCTACAACCAAATGTTCAACACGCGCTTGCCAATAAATAAGGCAGCAGGCACAGGGTTTCAGAACAGGATGGATGTACAGTCCCTGGCATTTATCCCCATCAGTATCTGCAGTTTGTGACACATGAAAGGAAACTCGCTCTATTTTTTAGATCTCATGAGTGAGAGAAAGAAAAGGTTGGACATGGTAGAAAAATAGAAACAAATGTAAGTGTAGTTCCTATCTTCAACAACAACAACAAAAAAAACAGATTAGCTGGGGATCAAAACATCAAACCCTAGAGACTGAGGAAGTCACTAAGACAGGTGAGGGAGGAATATGAACATGGGCTCAGGTCCAGGGTTAGGCCTGCTGGATAAGATAGGCTAGAGCTGGGTTTTGAAAGACTTTTTGAACCAAGCAGGTGGCCTAAGAGGGTACAAATAATCAAACTTCTGTTTTGACCAATCATCAGGCCCTCCCTCTAAGTAAAAATTGTGGATCTAATAAATTCACAGTTGAAGAAATAGTAGGAAAACATTAAATCTCACTTTAGTAAGAGTGAAGTTCAAAATGCCACAGAAAGCCACAGATTCAGCCCATGAATGGGTTTTCTACTTGGCAAGACAGCTCCTTCATCTCTAAGTGATGAGACAAAGGAATGAATGGGCATTCACATCAGGGAAATTCCTCGTGATCGTTAGAATGGGAAGGGAAGGAAAGAGGGAGGTGGAAGCAAGCGTACTAACTACCTGCAGGCCCCTCCGATTTAAACTGGCAAAGGCAACAACTGTTTTGTTCCACTTGGCATGACCTCCAGCAAGATCTATGAAATGAAAAGAAAAGTGAATTTCTATGCTTTTAATAGTCATTTTTCTCTGTTTTCTCACTCTGAATTTCTCCTCCAAATTCTGGTCACACGGCCATTTGAAGCTCCCCAATAAATAAATCAGCCCACACCACTGCGGACAAAATGGACAAGCACCTTCCCCACTGCTGTATCCCACATTATGTTTGCTCCATGAGACCTCAGGCCTTCAAATCCCTTCTCCCAGGCCCCACCACACCCACCAGGCCCATCCCTGACAGCTCCCCTCTGCTTACCCAGTCCTCCCTGCGGCTCATCCAGTCCTCCCCACATCTTCTCCAGGATGGATCCTTGGGTTCAGCCACTTCCACACTTCCTTCTCTGTTTACATTACACACACACACACACACACACACACACTCTCTCTCTCTCTCTCTCTCTCTCTCTCTCTCTCTCTCTCTCTCTCTCTCTCTCTCTCTCTCTCTCTCTCTCTCTCTCTCTCTCTCTCTCTCTCTCTCTCTCTCTCTCTCTCTCTCTCTCTCTCTCTCTCTCTCTCTCTCTCTCTCTCTCTCTCTCTCTCTCTCTCTCTCTCTCTCTCTTTCTTATTCCTAAAACAAAAACCCACAAAAGAAAGGAACTCAAGCTACTCTGGCTAAAGCAAACCAAATTCTAAAAGCCTCCGCCACTTTGTCTTGAGGCTGCCCCCTCCCTCTGCCCCCCACTACAGAGTCCACAAAAAGCACCATTCAAGTCCAATTCCTTCATTTACAGGTGTGAAATCAGAACCCCAGAGAGGGAATGTGGCTGGCCCAAGGACACACAGTCTGTTTCTAGACTCACTGCCCACACCGCGCCTTAATCATCGTACGTAACCACTACGCGCGCAGAACTTACACGTGCCCAGCCTTTCTGTAGGCCCTCTACCCAGATCAACATGGTTAGTCCCCACCACAATCTTATGACAGAGCTTCTCTTATTCTCCCCTATTTTACAGAGTAGGAAACTGAGACACAGAGATATTAAGGAACTTGGCCAAGGCCACAGAGCTGCTCAGTGGCAGAGCAGGGGTTTGAACCCAGGCAGCCCAGCTCCATACACTTGGTTCTTAAGGAGCCTGCCAGAAGGAATAGCTTGCCGCCTTTAGGCAGAAAAAGGAATACTACGTTGTTAACCATCTGAAAAATTAAACGTGCCAGAGTTTCCCTTAAAAAGCAAAACAAAGACCCATAAAAAAAATTTTTTTTTAAACCAACAACACTGGAGATTGCCACGAAGGCGAATTGTGCTAGACCCAGTTTAAAGGGTCCTTTATCAGCTTTCTCTCTCAGGGCGTTGCACGCTTGGTGGGGGCAGGGGGAGCAGTGAGATATATGTTACGTCCACATGGTGGCCTGAATCTTTTACCCTGCTCTCAATGCATTTGTCCTTGGCACATACCCACACTGGTTTCATTCCCACCCCTGATGCCCCAAGCCCTAAGGCTTCCACAATGACGACTATACTAGAAATGGCCCACATACAAAACCTACCCTCCTGTTACTGTGGCTAGCCTACCCTCCTACCGCGGAGGAATGAAATGTCCTGCCTTTTCTTTAAAAAAAAAAAATCCTCAGTGGCCAGCTTGCCCTTTGGGGGACCTTGTTTATCTCTATCTGGAGATTTTTCTCCCCAACTCCCGCATGTGCCCCTCAAAATAAAATCAGCGGATCCAGAGGTGAACTGTCCAAACCTCTGGCTCATTTACTGTTTTATTCACTCGCCAACAGCCTGTTGGTAGCTCATTCACACGTCCACACCAGAGAGGAAGAGGAGTAAGTAAGGGCGTCCAGCACTGAGACCCAACTCAGCCAACGGTACTTTTGGAAGTTCCCAGCTGTTTTGAAACCTCTGCCATCTCAGCTGCTGACCCACCTGGGGCACCTGGGCACCTGGGCACCTGGGTTGTGATGGCTGCATTCGCTGAGCATTCACTCTGCACCCAGGCTGTGTCACGCTCAGTTACAGGACCTCCGAACGAACGTGAGCTTAACGGGAACAGATGTGGACAAGGTTCTCACAACCCAGGAAACTCTACGTGTCCTAAGAAGGAAATGGGGCCACCCCCAAACAAGGGGTTAGGGGAGACAGATGTCCCCACAGTAGAAAAGAACAAAGAGCATGACGACTCTCTGTGCCAACGCCCTTCACCATCACCACCAAAAACTAGGGTATTTCAAGCTGCGAGCCAAGGTAACTAACTCAAGTCCGCCCACTTCCACATTTGCATAATGGATCCTGACATTTGGCTACCATTTCACAGTCACCAAATAAGACACAGGGTGGAGACCTCCCCGCACAGCATTATTTATTGTCTTTGGATGACTGCTGGCCTGAAACCTCCTGAAATTACACCAAACTCAGCTCTATAAAACAAACAAAAAAAGAACACCATTAGGTCCCAGTCTAACCAGGATCTCAGGACCTGCCCATACTTTGTATTTTCTAATTTTCGTATAAATACTGAACAGTGCAGAAGCGGGGTGATCTCAGACTCATAGCCTTTTGATGCCTGCATGACAAGACCCAACTATGTCATTTTATTCTACTTCTTATCTCAAATACACAGTTCCTTTTCCCTTAACAAAAATATCTCTCTTTTAAACAATATGTGATGCAAAGCAAATAGAACAGGGTATCAAAACAAATTCTTTCCTGCAAAATTTATGGCTCCCCTTTTGCCCCCAGTTGCAACATAACCACCATCGGGTCTACTGCTGTATACACCAACACAGGCCACAAATTCTTAAGAAGTGCATTAATCTCTCAGCTGTGTGCATTGTGACAGGGTGTGCTCAGAGGCTGATTTTTTTATTTTGTGGTTTTTTGGGTTTCTTTTCGTTTTTTCGGTATTTTTCTTTTGTTTTTTTGTTGTCTTTTTTTCTCTCTTTAGTTCTTTTCAGATGATTTTTAAAAGCAAACCAACGTTTCTCAGATAATTTATTAAGATAAATAATTAGGAAGAAAACACTGACAGCATTTAACACCACGGGAAGAGAAATCCTAAATGTTCCTAAATCTTAGGGTGATGTCTTGAAAGAGGTGACACACTGCTGGCACCCTGGCAAAATGTCCGTCGCAACACGTCTTCACCCCTCAACGTACGTCGGCTTAGTTCATTTTCCACACTTGGACAAATGAGTTTGCTGAACAGTCAATGCCGGGAGTGGGGCTCCTTCCTGAGGTGCCTCCGTCCACCCTGCACAATTAAATCCTCAGGCTCAGGGAAAGGAGGCGAGTTTGGTTTGGGGGTGGTTGGGGGTGTCCACACTGGTGAAGCGAGAGGTCTCAAGTCAGGACAGGCTTGTCCCACGCATCTGCCCGGTGGGGTCAGGTGGAAAAGGGTGAAGTGCAAGGGTGTGTCCTTCCCTGTTGCTCATGAGGGCCAAGTGCCCCAGACCCCTGCCGCCTCCAGTTCCTAAACAGAGGTTGTCCCAAAGGCAAGAGAAGAATAGAGAGATCAGGAGGTGACAATTTAGACTCCCAGCAGCCCAGAAGGGCTGAACTGACAGCCTTTACCCCATGGACCACAGCCTGTCCACAGGCCCCACTGAGAGGGGGCTTCCCCACACACACACACACACACACACACACGCGCGCGCGCACATGCGCGCACACACACACACGCGCGCGCGCGCGCGCACGCGCGCGCACACGCGGGGCTTGGAGAGGGGTAACTGGATGCTGGAGAGGCAGGTATCTCACCCTCCCTCTGGCAGCTGCCAGCTCTGTCTGTCTGAATGAAGACTCTGGTCAATTTGTACCTGGGAGAGAACAAGGCAGGAAATGAGAGGGCTGTTTACTCAAATCTAAAGCACATCGAGTCTAACCGAAGGGAAAGCCTGTCTGCACCCCTCCGCCGGCTTGAATGAGAGATGTGCTCGCCGGGGTTCCCCGCCCCTCCTCCTCACAGGCACTGACTCAGGATCTTGTTCTCACTTAACCTGTTTCTCCAGGGCCTGTTTCCAGCCTCCAAGGAGATTGTATTTATATTCTTCATTAGCCTCTTTTTACATAATTTTAAACTATTATTATTACTAGTACATGGTAAGAAAACAGAGCTACACAATGAAAAGAGAAGGTTTCCTCCCACCTCAGAGCCCCAGGAACCCCATCCAGGGACTTCACTTTTAAGATTTCTCCAACCTTCCAGAAGGCAGGCCCAGGGCTTCCTGCCACCCGCCCACCTCCTGCCCCAAGCCCCCAATGCCAGCAACATCCCTGGGTGTGTACTTTGCACCTGGTGCTGTGCTAGGACTTTGCAAAATGAATTTTCAACAAAGTGGCTGAACAAAGAAGTGTTGAGCAGTTTCTAGAATGTAAAAGAGTTGCAATCTCTTTGCACAGAGAGTAAAAAAAAAAAACCTCTAGAAGGATATACACTAAAATATAAAATGACATAGCTACTTAGTAGGATTAGAGATGATTTTTATTTTCAAGTTTGTGCTTTTCTCTACTTTCCAATTTTCACATAAATAAGCATAAGGGTTTTTTAATCAGAAATAAATCATAGTCACACATGCATACACATGCATCTCTCCTCCCCAGCTGGTAGATCCATCATTTCATGTGTATTTTGTTTTTGTTCCATGTTACTGAAGGAACTAATTTATATTTCTAAAGTGCTTTACATTTTATAAATTACTTTTAAAACAGCAGAACTCCCCAGGGGCCAACGATGGTCCTGTGACTTTCTGCTTCCTGACAGTCCAGCTTGGTGTCTCTGCCCAGAGCTCTATGAAAATCCATGACACACTGAACTGTCCTCACTCACCCTCATCCCTGTTCATCTTCCAGCAGGCACTCTGCAAAGTGCTTTCCAGTCCAACAGGTCAGGGACATGGTGCATGCAGGTAAGAGTGCAGGTAGCATCCCTCTCCACAGTTGAAAATGCCAAGGCTCAGCAAGGGTTTTTGGCTTACTCAGAGTGGCCAGAATGCAGGTGCTGCCCCCAGCCAGGTGATGACCCAATGCTGCATACTGGGAGTGATCAAACCATCTCCGCGAAGGGATGTTAAAAACAGAGGTGGCCTTCCAACTAATTTACATCTACTCCACAAGTCTGCAAAATGTCATTTATGTATCACAGACATTTCTATAGCAATGTACAAGCATCTATGCACCCCCTACCTCATTTACCCCAAGGAGGCATGTTATTCTAGCCCCATCTGACAAGTGAGAAACCTGAAACCAGGAGGAGATAAGCTAAGCCACCCAAGGCTCCCAGGTTCTACTGCCCCTCCAGGGACTACTCCTGCCACGCCAATTCCCTGCTCCAGGTGATCCATACTGCCCCTATCCCACTGACCCGCACAGATGCCATCACCCAGAAAGGTCCCAGGCTTCTGCTCTTTCCTGTAGGACAGTGGTGACAAGTTCAGCTGTAGTGTCAGCTGCCTGGTTCAAATTTGGCTCTACAGTTCTGGGATCTTGAGCAAAGTAATCTTTTTAAAGCAAATTACTTCCTTCATCTTCTCCACCTGTAAAAAGGGACTATTATAGTCCCTATCCATCTGCCTGTTTTGTGCATTTAAGATCGTGTATGTAAATATTACCACACTGATTGGTACAGAAGTCAATCTTCCTAAAATGTTTATTATGATCACCATCATCACCATCGGTGGTGGCAGCACAGTGCAGACAAAGCACGGCACACAGGCACAGTGCTTCACAGCAAGCAAACACTTCGTTGCTCATATTCTCCTTCGTATTCTCACGATAGTCCCGTGAGGCTGGCAGGGCAGGAATTAGGGTGCCATTTTAAAGATGCAGCTCGGAAAGGTGACTAATTCTCGTGCACACCCAGTTATGGCCAGGACTCAAGCCCCTTGGTCCAAATCCCAAATCTTAAACTCCTTTCCATTCCAATGCAGCCATCCACCCCACAGAAGGTTCAATGACCTCTCCTGGGGGCCGTCTGGTTTTGCTGGGGTGCAGGCTCAGGCATCACCCAGTAGGGGAAGTCATTTAACCTCTCCAGGCCTCAGTTTGCTCATCAATGCCACCTGCTCCCTCTCTCGCCAGAGCTGCCATGAGGATAATGAATGGGAAGTAGCTGCGAAGAGCACACAGTGCTCACCTCTCTGACCCCACTTGGAACCCAATGCACCGCAAGCAGCAAGAAGAGGCTGAGAGGCCCCACCAAGAAGGAATCCACAGCCCAGAGCCTTCCTCGAGCCACGTGTGTGACATTCAGGTCAATTCCAGCCACTCAAGATCCCTACTCCAGCCAGCCTGGCTTCCTGCAGAACCCACAAAACAGTGGCTTCAAAAGCAAACAGACCTGGATCCTCGTGGATTCTAACCCGGAACAGCCAAAAAACCGAAGAGCATCCCCAACTCTCTAAGCCAACCCCCTTGACCACCACCACCATCTGTTAACTCTGCAACACAACAGATCCTTCAGACCTAAACAGCCCCCTCTGTCTGGACACGTGGACACTCTGGCCGCCCCTGGACATTCCAGAACCCACTAGCTCGGCTCCGCTTCAGCAAGAAGGCTCCTGGTTCAGGGTCACCAGCATTCAAAGAAACACCTAAGTCAAAGCAAAGATCCCAGACTGAGGCACGGAAGGGTCCTCACCACCTAACGCGGACGGCACTTTCTTTGAAGAGGGCAGGGAGGAAGAGTCTAGGTATGTGTCCCCAGTCAGCCCCCCAGTTCCTAGAGTCCCAGGGTGGCCACCCGCGGGCTGCGTCACATGCTTCTGTTTAGCTCACTAAGCCCAGAGGCTGCCTGGCAACAGACTGTGTTCACTGCTTATTTACCCACGCTGATGCTGTCGCTGCCGCCTCCGCAGGTTGGTGCCACCACCCCAGCTCCCAGAGAGCCAGGGGACAGGAGGTCAGGCCACCCGAATGACGAGCACCCCCTCCCCCACACAAACCAGGGCTCTCCTGGGCACACCACAGGACTTGCCAAGCAGGAAATGATTAAGGAGTGTTTACTGAGCACTTCCGGGCAGCAGAGGGCTGCTCCCAGCCTCAGCTCTCCCCTTCTCCCGCAGGTCCTGGTGCCCATTTACTCACTCGTGAAACAGCTGTCAAGTACCTACCAAGTACCTAGTACCAAGTATTGAGTACCAAGTACCACCAGGGACCCGACTTCTGACTAGAATGCTAGCCTTGACCTTGGACCCCTGTATGCTGCTGGGCTCCAAACCTGCCGTCCACACCTAATGTGGACCTACACAGACACCAGATTCATAGTCCTTCCAGTACTTGGTGCCTATTCGACATGTTTGAAAGAAATTAAAGTGGCCTGTAGGCAAACGTGTACCTAAGGAGTTTCATATCACTTGTCATTTACCTCTGTCCCACAAAGCTTGACATCTTGAATGCAACCTTAAAATGCATTCTCAGCAGCCCTCCCGTGGAAGATGGATGAGACCTGTGAGTACAAACTCAGGGGCTCACACTAGAGGCTCTTCTCCTAAGGCCCCCTCCAGACGCATCTCTACCTTCCTGCCGCCCTGTCTGCCACGTCCTGCTGGCTGCCTGGGATGTCCTCCCTAAATGTAACATTGCTGTTATAACAAGCAAAGCCACTGCCCCTCTCTGACCCCACTAGATCATGAGGTCCCTGACTATAGGGACATTACATTCCATTTTTACTCCCCTGGTACCCAGTACAGGACAGGCAAAGAACAGGCACTCGGGCGAACTGTGCTGAGTGAACAGGAGTGGCAGTCAACATTGTGGTTGGCTAGACCTTCTGACAAAGCCTCCTAGATGCCAACCTTGAAAACACCACCTTGGGCTGTGGTTAGTTCAATTAGCACCACTTAGAGGGTGTGGATCAAAACAAGCTGATCTGCAAGGTTGTTACTAGCACAGCATTCACAAAAAAAAAAAAAAAAGAACTAGAGGGAAATTGGGGCAATGGCTATCACGGCACCCACTTCAGTGCTCCCCACCCCGTGCCAAGTTGCTTTACACCTAGATTCCAGTGACCGCCACCAAGAGCCACTTACATATACTCTGAAGGAAACTGCTATAGCTCCGTCACTTCAACAGAGCTGCCCTAAATCTTCCTTACCGTACTTTTCAGTGTTTTCTGCTTAAGCAGATATTTTTTAAAAATTGCAAATCAGTTAATTACCACCTTCCCATGTGGGCTGTGCAGTCCTTCAAGTCCAAGTTCAAATCCCAGCTTTGCCACCCCCTCCCCGTGTGATCTTGGCAGGTCACTAGAAGCCTCTGGGCCTCAGAATCCCCATCTGTAAAATCACCTCACCACGGCCTCAGCGTCGTTGTGAAGCTTAAATGAAACGAAGTGAGAGCAAGTGCCTGGCACAGGGTCTGGCACTGGCAGATGTTTGTCACTTCCCCTTCCCTGGGAACTCTTCAGAGTTGTGCCCAGACAAAGGCAAGAAGCACAGGGCACCCAGCCCCACTCTGGAGCCCAGCTGCCCGGGTTCGAATCCTGCCTCCACCACGCCCAGCCTTGCCACCTCAGACGAGGTATCTGACCTCTCTGCACCTCAGACTCCTCATCCACAAAAGGATAACAACGTCCTGACCTTGAGGACTCTGGTGAGAATGAAAGTGCTTAAAGCAGGCCTGGCTCGCCGGAAGGATGCGTAGCAGCTATCATTACTATTATTACCGACCCCACGTCTGACATTTACATTGCTCTCTACAGGTTACGACAGGTTTTCGGGTACATTATTTCCCTCGATCCTGGGGACAGGCAGGGTGCGTGTGGGCACCGTGTCACGGTGACAACTACGCCCAGCGACAGTGGAGATGGGTGTCATCTGGCCCCAACAGTGTTGTGCTTGGTTAAGAGTGTTTTGTTTCCTTAAATTGGATCGATGTTGTTTCAAAGCAGGACATTTAACATTGAAATCTCTCCAGTTCCAATTTTTCTTAAGAATCAGAACTGACAACACCTGGGTTCCCTAGAGTGCGCATCCGAGCTCCAACACTAACTAGTTGTGTGGCCTCTGGGCCAGTTACTTAACCTCTCTGCATCTCATATTCCTCAAATCTCAAATGAGGATTAAAAATGGGAAATACCTCATTGGGTTGTAGTGAGGATTAAATGAGTTGAAAGGTGTAAAGCACTAAAAATAGTGCCTGAATAAATAGTGGTCACAAGTGTACAACCCTGTGAATGTACTTGATGCCATTGAATTATACACTTAAAAATGGTTAAAACAGTAAATTTTATGTTGTGGATATTTTAGCTGAACTTATTGTGGTAATCCTTTCATAATATATGTAAATATACATATCAAACCATCATGCTGTAAACTTAACATAGTGATGGATGTCAATTATTTCTCAATCAAATTGGGGGAAAAAGTTTTTAAAAAGTGGCAGGGAGGCACTCCCCTGCAAATAGGACATGTTCTCGCCGTCTGCCAGAGTCCCCACTACACTCGACTGCCTCATCGACACCGACCACGCACAAGTGGCCTGTCACCTCCTGGGCCGCTTCCCTGCTGTAAGAACAAAATGAAAATACTGTGTGTAAAAGCAGTATTTTGGAACATTCTGGTAAGCATCCCCCTCCTTCCTCAGTCACTCCACTCAAGATCGCCAGCCTAGGAAGTGGTTCAGCCGGAAACAGAAGCCAGGCTGCCTTCTGCCTCCAAGCCTGGAAGCCCCGCCTACATACCTCTTCACCGCACAGGCTTGGTGGTGATGGCTCTCTCCAATAAAGGAGCACACACAGCCCCAAGCTACAAAAAGCAGCAAGAGCGATCAAGCCTTAGAGAGCAAATGTCTTGCAACGTGCGGTGACTCCCGTGCAACAATGAACACGCAAAGGCAGGCTGTGCCTTCGTCAATTTCTGCTGCGCCTAGGGAGTCTGGTCCCTGAACTCCACCACCCTCTGCCCTGCCTGCCTCCTGGAACGATGCTCCCACCTTACGCACCAAGCTTCGTTTTTTATTTAAAGGCTCAAGTTTCACCTCTTCAATTCATTCAACAAACACTTACACAGGCCCTGTGACAAGGTGTCCTTGGGGAGCCCAGTCTATTTAGAGAGACAAAAAAAACAAGTTACTTCAGCATGTACAAAGGGCCTGGTGGCAGGAAAGGGCCTGGCACACTGGAGGAACTGGAAGCACTGTCGTGTGGTGAGGCCACACAGTGTGCGTGTCCACAATCCAGAGGAGCTGTGGACTTTGACGGCCTTGGAGCAGCAGATAACATGGTCTGGTGTGACCATTCGGTCACCACACCATGACTCAACTGGGGAGGCCAAGACTGGAGGCATGAAGCCCTGTTCCTGACCCCTCATTTAATCCTCACGACATCCCAGGGCTAAGGTACTATTCCCACAGCACGGATAAGAAGCCTGAGCTTGCAAAGGTCTAGTGACTTGCCCGAGGTCCCACGGCAATTCTGCGGCAGAGCTCTGGCCTAGCTTGCTTCTAAACACACTCTGAGTGTACTCACGCATCCATTCAAAACACACTTGTGAGTCTGAAGTCTGATTAATTGTTTTACCCAATTGGGTTTATACCTTAGGTCTGTTATGAACATTTCCTCACGTCGTTAAGTGTTCTTTCAAAGCATCTGTAAAGGCTGCGTGGTCGTCCAATTATACAGTGACACACACACACACACACACGCACGCACACGCACACGCGCGCGCGCACACACACACACACACACACACACATGCACACGCCACACACATTCTGCTTAACATCTAGGTTGTTTCCTGACCATTCTTGTTTTTCTTTGAACCAACCAGCCCACACAAAGTTCATCTCACTGTGTTCTCACGGTAGGGAAACTCTGCACCCCCGATATCACCCATTGTGTGACTTATCTTGGATGAGGATGAGTAAGACAATGACTTTCAACATCGTATCAGCAAGTTTTATTATAGGAGGAACCCTACCCTTTTATCCTTGACCCGCCTCCCAAACTCAGCCTCCCAGTTTTGCCAACCATAAAAGTTCATTTGTTCACTGTGTTCTCACGGTAGGGAAACTCTGCACCCCCGATATCACCCATTGTGTGACTTATCTTGGATGAGGATGAGTAAGACAATGACTTTCAACATCGTATCAGCAAGTTTTATTATAGGAGGAACCCTACCCTTTTATCCTTGACCCGCCTCCCAAACTCAGCCTCCCAGTTTTGCCAACCATAAAAGTTCATTTGTTTACTGGGTTGGTTTCTCTATTGGCT
>NW_006433024.1:20471313-20483976 GCF_000325575.1 Pteropus alecto | reverse complement strand
TTCTAGCAGCCAACACCTCCAGGACCCAGGCGTGGTCACTCTCCCCTCGGATGGCCAAAAACGGCAGACATGCCAGAACCCAGTAGCCAACTCCAACTATTCCCCAAAAGGAATGGACTTCCCAACAGCAGATCACTAGGAACACGTCAGAATTCAACCTCCAGAAAACCGATTTCATTAGAAACAGGTCAAAGATAGGTATGTTCCCTGAGAACCCTATGTGCTCACTATTGGAACTTCAGTGTCTGGCAGAACCAGGAAGGTGGGCTCCCTCTGTGGCTAGCTGTGTGGTCTTGGGCAAGTTACTTCTCTTCTCTGGGCCTCAGTTGCAACACCTGCAAAGTGAATGGTGTGGACTAGATGATCCTTAAAATCCCTTTCTTCTCTGAATGAGACCCTTGGGGCCTGACCAATTTTTAAATGAACGGTGACTGTGCTTCATCATGAAAACTGATAAGCACAGCCCCCAACCAACAGCTGCTACCTGGAGGCAAGAGAACAGAAACACACAGAAGAAGGCTCTCACACCTACACTCCCTTATGTCCTCGTACTCAGGACGAAGGAGAACATATCAGATCACTCTCTGATGGCGGGTAGGTGCAGGATTCTGACTCAGTCTAAGAAAAAATCGTCTAACTTACATCTTATAAGCCTGCCTTCTCATATTAAGACAAATGTGCTTGTCACACTTAAAAAAAAAAAAAATTAAGTGACTGATTCATAACAACCCAGCAAAATACTGGAGTCAGAACAAGAGCAAGTCATTGCGACGCCAGCTCCAAAGGGGAGCTTTCTGTCATTATTTTCTAACTGGTAATGACAAGCTTTTCACAAAACCCAGGCAAGCTGCACGTCAGTGATAAAGGGGACAGTCAGCCCTGACACTTGAACAGAGACAAGCCCAGATAAAAGAGGCCACCCGAATGACCTCTAGGACCCAGGAAGGCCTCGCTGGCTTTAAGGTGATGCCTGGCTGAAGGAGGGAGGGATGTGCTGGGGGAGGCTGCTGGTGCTGTGGGTCCATCAATATAGACTCTTCCCAGAAACAAAGGCTCAAATTCAAATACTAGGAACAATCAATAGTCTCTGAATTATAATCAGCTCATTAGCCTCTGGGTAGGAGCTTTCACAGGGTTCAGGACTCCCAAAACGGACAGGGATGTCCTCCCTGACGAGCTGGCTCACACCTTCCCCAGAACCTGTCTGCACCTGCTATATGTCCCCCCAACACACACCGCGCCTCCCAGGTCATCGTCTCTGCCTATTCATTCTAGCAGGTTCTGCCCCCTCTTTCTCCTCCTCTCTCCCCTCAGCTTCTCCCTCTTTCCCAGACCCCCAACATTGACACCAGCCTTGAGGGAGGCAGGGGTCCAGGAGAAGAGCCCCACATTCCACATGAGGAAGAGGAGGCTCAAAGGAGACAAGATCAGCCTAAGGTCATAAAAGTCGTGCCAAGAATCCAACCCACTCTCATAACTCCAAGTCAGTGTGCTTTCTATGTCACATCTAAACACCAGGTCTTGCTGATGCTGCCTCTGAAACACCTCCCCTCACCCCATGCCCCACTAACACCGGCACACGCGCGCGCGCACACACACACACACACACACACACACGCATTCCACGCAGCTTACTGCAGCTCTATAGCACTCACCCTCTTGGCCCCTCCTGGCCAGGCCACCATAATCACCTGTTCTACCCAGGGCAGGTGGCATCCTGGCTGGCTCAGATGCTGGACAGAGCTGGGATCTACCATTTTCTAACCATGCAGCTGACTTGATATTCATTTATAAAAGAGAGATAATAAGAGACCCTGCCTCGCAGGGTCATTTGAAAGAAAGGGAGCACATCATGCTTACCCTGGACTGGCCTGGGAAATGCAGAGATGCACACAGGCATCTGCATAGCGCCTGCTCAAAGACTCCAAACACCACTCCTCAGTCCGAAATCCTCCCACATTGAAAATAAACGTCCACGCAAAAATCCGTATGCAAATGTTCACAGAAGCATTACTCGTAATAGCCAAAAAGTGGAATTAACCCAAATGTCTATCAGCTCATGAAAGGAGAAATAAAACATGGTACATCCCTATGATGGAATATTATTTGGTCATAAGAAAGTGTCACTATATGCTCCAGTAAGGATGGACCTTGAAAACATTATGCTAAGTGAAATAAGCCAGATACGAAAGGACAAATTTTGTATGATTCCGCTTATATGAACTATATAGAATAGACAGGAGCTGGGAGGTGGGGATGGAGTAGGAAATGACTGCTAATGAATACAGGGTTTATTTTTGGGGTAATGAAAAAATTCTGAAGCTAGATAATGGTGATGGTTACACAATTCTGAATATAGAAACAACTGAATTGTACACTTTAAAGGGTAAATGTTATGGTATGTGCCTTATATCACAATAAAGCTGTTTTTTTAAATTGCTATCAAAAAAGTAAATAAAAAATAAAATGATCAATCATTACAATCTGAAAAGAAAATCCTCCCATGATGCTTCATTCTCTACAAGACAAAAACTAAATCCTGCAGACATCCAAGACCTTCAAGTCCCCAGCCAACCTGCCACAGACACTCTGAATCTGCCAGGCGTGACCTCTCACTGTACAGGAAGGAGTCTTCCCCACTGGGGGCCTGGCCTCCCAAAATTCATCCCCAAACAGCAACCAAGGGTACATGCTTGGCCTGACTCCTGTCTATTACCCGGAAGTCTGTATTGTCTGTGACTTGAAACTGTCTCCAGCCAGCCCATCTAATCTCTCCAGCTAAAATGGAATCTCCTACAAGAAAGATATCTGGGCTGGCCTATTTTCCTCCTCTCCTGTCCCCACCCCTGAAACCACTGTTATGTCAATACCAACAGCAGGATCCCACAGACTTCCTGTGGGCTAAATCCTTATTAACACAATGTTCTTAATCCTGACCTCCACAGACACCACCAGACAGATTTACAGGTGGGGAAACAAAGGCAGCTGGTGGAGGAAGGGTAGGGAGGGAAGAGGACAGAAACCTGATCAAGGCCGAGATGCAAGGGGCAAGGCTGGAATTTGAACTCAACTTCTCTTCCCACTGTGCTAGTACGCGCTGCCACTTTTAAGACATGATCACAAAGTCCAGCTATCTGGTAGGCACTCAGTACTATTTCATTCTACAAATGCCCATCCCACCATCATATAATTTCAAGCTAGATATTGGAGAGCAGGTACCATTAAAACTAGCCCTAAAAAATGAAATGAATACATCTAATTATCTCTGTGGTCAGGTAATATACAACCAGACCTAGTTGGTTTCTGGCCACACTTAGAATTTTTCTAGGTACCACCAGAAAAATGCAGATTGCAGTAGAAAACACAGACAGTGACTTGACATTCTCCAGAGCATAAAAAAAAATTTTAATGAATTTTTTAAAAGACCACACAAAACGGCATCTACATGAGTGGCACACGGTCAAAAAGTGGTGTGAAGCAGCCACCACACAACACAGGTGGCATGTCTGCAAATGCAAATATTAAATTCAAAAATCTGTTTTCAAAAAATGATAACAACCAGTGCCAGTGTGGGCATAATGAAACAGGCAGTCTCATACATTCTAGACAATTAAACAATATCCCTTTTGGAAAGTCATCTGGCAAGTGGTGTCAAAGAATCTAAAAATGCCTAAAAATTAACCCAGAAGAAGTCGTATCTGTTTCACAGGAAAAGCTACCTGCGTGCAGACATTCATCCCTGTACTACTTATAACAGTGAAAAACTGACTACTGCTTAAATCTCTAAATAAGAAAAAAGTTAAGTGAATTACAGTACATCCACCACATGCAGTATCCTGCAGTTACTAAAAATTGTGGTTATATCATCCATGTACCACCATGGAAAAAAAATGTTTTCTTTATTTAGCCTTTTGGCATTAAAGGGTCTAAAACTGTCACTGTTCTGTAATCACAATTATTTTAAGTAAGAAGCCACCTGGAAAAAAAAATTGTAGCTGTAACTACTTTAAAATTATAATAGTTCTGTGATGAGGGAGATTTGGGGCCTTCTTTTTGTTCCTTTCTCTAGTTTCTAAATTTCTTTTAGTGTTGTTATACCACTCCTACATAATTAGGAAAAAAAATTTCTTTTAAATACCGAATTCATTTTGAAGCCTCTCTGTTTCACATCAACACTGAATCCTGCCCACCCCAAAATAAAGCAGTCACTTGAAATGTGGCTTTGGTTGTTCATACTTCCGCCTATCAAAAGAGGGCAAACGAATCCTCCAGGAAAAATGCCTCAGCAAGGTGACACCCAACCCAGGTCACCTTCACAAATCCACATCGACAATTAAAATTATCGCAACTAAGAGTCCAGGTAAGCAGGCTGGTAAATAAAGGGCTGATAAGTTGGCGTGACAGGAGCAAGAATTATTGTTTTAATTTTTTTTACTGGTCGTAGTCACAATTCTGGCATAAAGTAGACATTTAATAGATATGTGAGGCAGTAGTTTGGTTTTTTTAAGTGGGAAATTGCACTCCTTCATCTGCATTCCCAACACAGAGCACAGGCCTGGGGCCTGCAAGGTGCTCTCCCTGAGGTCAGGTCCTGGGAAGCTATCTGGAAGTCAGAGCCTCCAGCAGACAGGAAATCAGTACTTTTGTCACCAACTTGAGAACAAAACAGTAAGAAAACTTAAATGTCACTGTGAGTAAAGGTCAAGGGTGGAGGAGGGTTAGAACCAACTTGTACTGAGTATCTCTTCACCATCACCTGTTCTGGGGCCATGTGGGCATGACTGCATAAATTGCTAACACCCCAACTCTAGAACCAAGCTGCTGGAAGCTTGAACCCTGTTTCCTCGCTTGATCGGCCATGTGACCTCTCAGGCTGGTTGCTTGAGCTCTCTGTATCTCGTCTTCCTCTGCCGTAAAATGAGGCCAAGAAGAGAAGCGCCTCATTAGGCGGGCATGAGGATCCACTCGGCTGAAACACGCAGAGCACTTCGCGCGGTGCCTGGCACGCAGAGAGCATTCGGTCAGTAACAGCTGTTAGCACTGTGATTCCATCTCGCAGGCAAGAAAACCTGGGCCCTCAGAGAGACAGTCAGTGATGTCCCAAGATCACACAGCTAGTAAGACCAGTGCTAAGATTCCAACTCAAGTCCGAAGGACTTCAAAATCTGTGCTCTTTTCACTAGAGCCAGCTAAGCCCCATCCCCAAGGATGACCGTGGCACCCCCGCCCCCACCTCAAAACACACTTATACATTTAGGGCTGTCATGGCAGAAAGTTAAAATATTATGAGATACTTGAAAATAACAAGGGACTGAGAGGCAGTAAACCAGAATTCCAGTCGCCTGTAACTTGGGGATAATACCAGCTCCGTGTCGTGGTGGTTCTTTCAACTCAGCCATTCAACAAACATGGCCACGGCATGAGGGATGGAGCAGGGAAGCAGACAGACAGGGTCCCTACCTCCTGCGGGTGGGGAAACAAACAGTAAACTAATCGGTTTCAGGTGGTGATGAGAACAGAGGAAATGAACAGGATAATGGGATAAGAGTGTGGGCAAGGACAAATTAGACCTGAGGAGGAGCCAGGAGGAAATGGGAGAGAACACGCAGAAAGAGCCCCCAGGGGAAAGCGGGGTGGTGCCAGGGTCCGCCCTTCTGTAAAAGGGGCAGCTGGACCGGATGGAGTCGACAGGAGGGGTCTGGTGATCCGATGTGAGGTTCAGGGTCCTGTAGGTCATGTTGTGAGTTTACCTTAAGTGCAATATAAAAGCACAAAGGGTCTGCAGCCATTGGAATAACAGCTCCGTGGGACCAGAAGAGACTCGGCATGAAGGCAAAAGAGCCCGCTGTACAGCTGATACTTCACAAAGGGTTTTCCTTCTCTTCATGCCACTAATGCCACATAACCCTGGACAATCAGGCCCTTTCTGGGCCTGTTTCCAAAAAAAGATTTGGTCTCAGTGGTTCTCAACTCTGGCTACACATTAACCTCACATGAGGAGTTTGGGGAAATTGCCACAGAAACAGCAGTGCCGGGGCTGGTGTGTGCCACTGGTCAGGGGTGGGGGCCTCCAATCACTATTTTCTAAAAGCTTCCCAAGGGCAGCCACGGTTGAGAAGAGCCCATCTCAAGGGGCTCTAAGGCTTTCTCCCTCTCGATGGTGCACAAACGCACTGGGAGAGGCCCAAAGCCAGAACATGCTGCCTTCTGAGTTAGCGAGTTCCTCCTCGCTGAAGACGGTCAAGCGAAAACCACTTTCTCGGGAATGAAACTAAAGAATCAGACACACTCTTAAAACATCCCTTTGCAAAGGAGATGTTTGTGGTTCTATGACTTGCTGGGTGAGCCTCCAGTGAGCAAGGTCGTAGGCCTCAGTTTCATCAGCTGGAACCAACGAGAGCAGATAAACAGCACGCGTGCCACCCCCTCCAACACTCATTGATCCCAGCACTCTGTCCCACTGAGTAGGCCATCCCTGTGGTCTGAGAATCCTTTCTATGCAGGGCCCCAGCAGCCACAAGGGCCCGAGCACCTGAAGATGAACACAAACGAACCCATTTGTCTTCCCTAGCCTAATGTCCCTAAGTCCCTTCTCACTCTGACATTCTTGGAGGTGATGATCCCTTTTATCTTCTTACTGGCAATGATTTACTACCACGTACATGGCAATGAGCTCAGCTAGTTTGAGGCCTATCAGACAGTGAGATCACACATTCCATCCCTGAGGGCAGATTTTGCTTTATATCCTGAATCTCAGACTCTGTCCTCTCCAGGTGACATCTTCCCCCGCCCCAGGCAGCTGTACCCCTAAACATTTGCTGAACAGGGCCTGAGATAAACCATATGATTAGATCAGAACAAACCAGTCCTATTCCTGGAAAAGCTCAAAGCAAGAGAACCATGCTATCACTGATAAGTGGAACACTGACAGCAGCTGGCATTTAGGGAGCACTTTCTGTATGCCAGCCGCCACGCTGGGGCTTCCCATACATTTCCTCGTGGACTCCTGATCATGACCCTCTGACATGTTTGACACACGAGAAAATGCAGGCTTCGGAAGCTATTAAGTCGCTGTGGATCACACGACGGCTACGGAACAGCCCCATCCCTGACTCTGGGCAAGTCCCTTCACCTCTGTGCCTCATCTGTAAACTGGACATAATCGTAAGGATGGAATGAGAGTCCAGCACACAGTCTGAGACAGTACAGTGGGCATCTCGGAACAACTGGCTGGAATCTGGGCAAAAGACCAGACAACAGTACCTCCTGACCAGGTCTGACCCACATTGAGCTGGGAGCCCTTTTCTGGCTTCACAGAGGGTCCTATTCCTGAAAAGCTGTGTGAACGGAGAGCTTTCAGGAAGCCGGGGTCCCAGCCCTTGGCTGGCAGCATCACCCCTTCAGGGGGCTTCCTGGGTTTTCTCTCTGGCCTCATGCCTGCCTGTCTCCCCTCATGCCTGTCTCCCCAATCTGACTCTGAAGGCATCAGCTCTAGGTTTCTGCCCTGGGGCCTGCAAACTCTCTAAGCTGAAAACTGCTCCAGGGAGCTGGTGGGAGGGGGAACTTGGCAGTGAATCTCTTTGTAATGGGATCTCCCTTTGACTGGGTCTATCCCTTGTGTGGAACTTGGCACATTTGGCCTCCAGGCTCCTAATGAACGCTGAGCCTTTCCCTCAGCTTCACATCCCCGGCAGCAGGGCTTAGCACCACACATAACACATTAACGCTGGCTTCCTATCCCACCCGGGCAGGGCAGGGCGCGGCGGGGCGGGGCAGGGAGGGGAAACTGCCAATTCGTCCCACTCTATGGAGGCGCAAACCCAGGCAGAGAACACTGGGAGAAATGTGACAGAGGAACCACACCAGGTATCAACACTCCCAGCACAGTGCTCATTCAGCCAAAGCATCCCTAAAAAGTGCTCTCTAAACAAGCAGGAAGTTGGACGTGAATCCTCTTTCGAGACCCATAAATGCGCTTGTTAGTTTAGACCTACTGTCACACTAGGAGGAAGTCAGTTACCAACACAGTCACAGGGGAATGGAAGGACAGCCAGTCCCATTACTAAGGCCGCCAGGGCACATGCACCTACCTACACCACAACTTCGAAACAGGCATTGCCTAAAGCAATGGTTCTCAATCAGGATGCTTTCCCCTCCCGGGACCTGCGGCAATATCTGGAGACATGTTTAATTGTCATGAATGGGGGTTTGGAAGGTGCTTCTGACATTTGGAAGGCGCAGAGGCCAGGGAGGCTGCTGAACACCCTCTGGTGCACAGGGAAGCCACCAAAACAATGAATTCTCAGGCCCCAAATGTCAGTGGTCCTGAGGTTGAGACAGCCTGGTCTAAAGGAAGAGAAGCGCCCACTCACACCGACCACACTGCCTGACAGCTGCAAAGCCTAAGTGCCAGATTCTGATGGACAGCAAAGGCTAAGCACCACATGTGCACCTCCCAGAAGAAACCCAGCTACATGATGAGGGACAGCCTGAGAGTCTGTGTCTCACCCCAGGCCCGACACGTCGTTGCTTTTCTTTTTTAATGTGTATTGATATTTAACATGTGCCAAATAATTCTTTGTGATACATACCTGATTTTATACTTCCTATAACAACCTTAGAGTTAAGTCATATTATCACCATAGTTTATAGATGAGAAGACTGAGGCACAGAGAATTTAAGCAACACGGTCAAGGTGACACAAGGAATTCCTTCACAGGCGTCTGGCTCCAGAGCCCGAGCTTTAAACCTCTGTCTCTCAGTCCCATGAACGAGCCCAGAGGGAGACGGCCAATGAAGGTGACTTTATGCTGTCTGATGTCCACTGTCACAGGGAGAGACTCCCAGTAGCCAGATACAATGGAGATTATTATTCTTGATTTTAGAGCAGCTCAGGTCTGAGCAATGAAAATATTCTCACATCAGGTGTAAACTATAATGAGCCTGCAGGATCAGAGGAGAAAGGTGGTATCAGGTAGAGTGGTTTTCAGGATGAGATGAGCTTGAGCCACGGCGTGAGGCATGAGGTCGGAAAATGGGCCATTTGGTGATGAGGCCAAGCTCTATGTAACGGGGTCAGAACAGTGACATAAGAGAGACGAGAGAGGCTGGATTGCACTAGATCTAGATGTGCTTAGTGCTCTTGAAATAATTCCTGCCTGACGTACGGACGTGATGGATTGGGATGGCCTCCCCGGCAGGAACAAAAACCAAACAGGACTATTTATCCTCCAGAAATGGCTGGTTTGGGCTATGTGATCACTCTTGGGATCTCTTACTCTAGCTTAATTATTAGCATTATTCTCGTTTGGAGATAGTTATGATTCAAAGTGAATATAAAACATCTTCAGATATGTCAACACGTCACCTTAAATAAGAGCTCCCACCCCTACATCCTCTACGACTTCTCTCCACACAGGATTCAGTGATCCCTTTAGACGACGACACACTGGGCATCAAGGCTGGCAGAAGCCACCTGAACACCCTCAGAGCAGGTCTCCTCGGAGCTTAAGCACATGGCGACTGCAGCCTCAAGGTCAAGGGCTGTGTTAATAAAGAGGCTCAGGCGGGAGCAAACATTTACGGGCCTATCTACTAAGCATCCCAGTCTGGACCGGGTGCCTCACACACCTTCCCTCACTTAACCCTAAGAACTGTGGCCTGGCAATTACTACCCATTTTCTAGATGGCATAACAGGTTCCCAGAGCTTAAGTACCTGGGCAGACACAGGGCCATGTGGCCACAGAAGAGCAATGATTTAGACCCAAGCTTCTGTTGACACCAGAGTCCATTCCATGACTTTCCCCATGCTGCTTCTCTTACGAGACACTCTGAAGTCATGTCATTGTGCCCAATTTCAAATTCTGTGAAATCCAAATTCATTTACAACAAGAAGGCCAGGACCCCAACAAGACGCCGTTATGTCATTCATTTGATCGGAGCCAAAGCCCCGAAGTTCCAGGCAGCCTTTACCACTTATGGCTCCAGGTTCTAAGGCAAAGATAACTCTTCTGTGGCTTTGGGAAGCATTTACTCCCTCCACATCATGGCTCTGAGTGACAAGTGTCAAGGTGTCCCCCATCCAACAGGAAGATGACTCTCCTACCTGTGAGAATGGCCCCCAAGCCCAGCTGTCCTTCCCAGAGACTCACACAGGCACTGGCCCATGTGGATGATCCTGTACAGCTCCCCTTTGGGGCAAGGAAGCCTACAACTAGCTAGCTGGGTGAGGTTCTGGCAATGTCTGTGGCCATGGACCAGGTTATAACTCTCTGGTATCCCTCTCTGTACTTACCTCATAGGATGATAGGAGTTAATAGGTACTAAATGCTGACGACACTTCATGATAAATACCCAACCTACAGTAGCTGCTATTGTTATATTTATCCTCTCCATTTATCCTAAGACAATTATCAGAGATACTTCAGAGACTTAATCACAAAGTTACCTGAATAGAGTTCATCAAGGCAAAAACTTTCAGAAACTAACTAGAAGCCTAATCACAGGATGAACGAGATAAGTGAAGGTGCCTCCACATAATGCAAAGGGATGCAAGAACTAAAAGTTATAGAAGAGAATATTTACTGGCAAGAAAAAATGCTGGCAACTTACTGTTCCTACTTCCAAAACTGCCCCTGAGAAAAGCCCAGGAAAGAACTCACCTCCCTGAGGGCCTGGGAGGCAGAGATTTCTTTGTTGTAGCTTGTACTTGCTGAAAAAATTCTGGATGCAGATTTGTTATCTAATCTGTAATACAGCCATGTTTATTTGTTTGTTTAAAAAAAAAAAAACATTTCAAAAAGACTTTCCACTGAGTAACAGTGACACTCGGAGAAGCCTCAGGTCTATGCTGTGGCCCCCAGGGGTGTCCCCAGGGAAGCATGTACCACAATTATTTTTTTAAAAAGGTGATAAATGTTACAAAGTATGTGTAGGAGTTAATGCTATTTTAGTATAGATAGAACATGCATTAAAAAAAGAGAGAGAAAAAAATCATCCATTAAAACGATACCAGGGGTTAACTGTGGGTGAATGGAGATTACAGGTAATTTTGAGGTTTGTGTTTTTTTTTTAATGTATTTAGTTTTTCAAATTTTTATGTTAAAAAAAAAAAGCCTGAACTGACTCAAAAGGAAATCAAACCAACCTCCAGCCAACTGGGCTAACAGCCCCCAGGCAGGATCAGCTTGAGCCCTGTGCAGATCAGCGTGACTGCAGTGAGGGCAGCACCACCCGGAGTTAAATAGTCTGGGATGTGAGCCTGAGTCCCACTACTCACCAAATGGGTGATGACCCCTCAGAACTCACTCAGCTCCCCGCAGGTGGTCCTGAATTCTCAAAGTTTACAACGCAGGAGGCAGTAAATTTCAGCCCTCCACCAAACCCATTTACCAAACACCACAGAGCATGGCCAATAGCTGTCCTACTGGGGCAGTCCCCCTGAAGTTTCCAGAAGGGCAGCTACGCCAGGGCAGGCCTCCTCAGCTTCCAGTCCACCCACTCCCTTCCTAAGGGACCTCTCCAGAAGTTGGTCCTTCCTGCACCAGTGGCCGCAGGATGGTTTTCAGTTATATATGGGGGAACCGATGAGGCATAATTGGGACTTCATACTGGTTCCCCGCTGTCTCTGAAACAGAGCCCATCTACACTCCCAGCCCCACACCTTCACCACTTCATTCCCTATAAACAGTGGCTTCCAGTTTGGAGCAATGACTGAACCCATGATAAACTCATTTATATGGAATTCGGTTCACACACACACACACACATATATATATACCATGGAAACAAGTTTCATGACACAATACTTACCCTTCCTACTTGCAGTAAACTCTGCTATTTTCTATTTTATCACTTTTTTAATGCTAGTCATAACTCATTAAATTGATCTTATGACCCACAGTCTTAAATACACTGCTTTACAGCATGCAAGTCTATGATTTGGTTTTTTGAATTTTACTTTAAAAGCACGTTTTCTGGAACATATTAAGTGGAACTATATACAATAGTCAAAGTACCAGAAACAGTAATTTCAAATGGTTCAACCTAATGATTACGTATGAACCAAACTAGGGGACCTGACTGCCTTATTTGTCTCTGGTCAGCTAATTCTAAATTTGAGTAATGTTCCAAACTGGGCTACACTATGAAAGTACATTATTATTGTGTGAAAGATAGATGACACCTGAACTGAACAAGTCATGTAGAGCCAGTGTGAGCCACAACTTCAATGGAAATATTGACACACTCACAGGGATGCTGTGAGGATGTAATGAGCTCATATGGGTCAAAGGGCCTTGTAAACTATCAAGTAACAATATTTTTTAAAATTTTTTGAAGTAGTAGACTATGCCAGTACCCCAGCAAAATAAGATGATAAAACAACCGCCAACATTTTTAGAAGGTTTATTTCATGATAAGATCTTGTTATACAGATCAATTTAATCCTCAACAACCATATGAGGTAGGAATTCTTACTGTCCCCACTTTCCAGATGAGAACAAATGAAGCTCCAAGCATGAGAAGAGCTGGCCCAAGGTCGCACAGGAGTCAGGTCTGTCTGCCTCCAACACCAGTGCACTAAGCACTGGGCATCGATCTCCTTCCATCCCCACAGCCACCCCACAGGTCTCTACCTCCAGTTCTCTGGAACGTCTATTCTC
>NW_006433024.1:20464908-20471301 GCF_000325575.1 Pteropus alecto | reverse complement strand
TCCCAGGACACAAGGACGTGAAAATGAGGTGAGCCCTCAGCCAGGAGCAGGAAATGCAGGATCACCTTGCTGCCATGGAAACAGGTGGCACAGTCATCACAGACTCCCAAGGCCTCCCATCTCCTGCAATTACAGTCAAGGATTATGTCGTTCAACTTTTGGTCATTGGCATAAAGTACTCCTCTTGGTCCGACAGAAAATGTACCCAGAGACAGAAGGCGGCCACAGCCAAGCTGGCCAGGTCACAGGAAAAGAAAAATGCTCAAGCCAATGCAAGAAGGACCCTGTTTTTTGTTTTGTTTTGGTTTGGTTTTTTTAGGGGACATGGTCAGTATCCCTGTACTCCCTTCAGGGCTAGAACCACACTAGCCACTCTTCAGTCACATCTCATGATCATCTAACCTATTTTAATTCAATGAAATTCATCTGTCAAAGAGAAAAATAAACTGTGCTATCAAGAAGCCTATGCCGCTCCACATTTAACATTGTAATATGTACATATACATGTCTATATGTATACAATCCATTGTGGATTTAATCTCTTAAATCCAATTTAAAAGATTTTACATGTTTGGTGGCAGAAGGAACTTTAACTTGGGGTGGTGACATACAATACCAAACATATGACATATTATTGAACTGTACATTTGAAATCTATTTTTTTAACCAATGTCACCCCAATAATTTTAATAAAAAATATATGTAGTTTTTTTTAAAGATTTTGTGTCACAGTTTTGACAACTCATAATTATGGCCTCTTGCTCTAACTTTAAAAATCTAACTCTTGAGTAAATGGAATATTTTGTACATTGTTCTTACAGTTCTACATCCATTTACAAAGAACTTTAACATAATGTAATCCTACTTATCTAACTACCCTGTGTGAGAGGAACAACTACCATTAGCATTGTAGAGATATGAACAACAAGGATCAGAAAGGTTAAGACACCTACCCAAGAAAACACAGCTAGTTGGATGGTGGAGGCAGGATCCCAACCAGCAACCTGGCTCCAAGTTCTATACTGTCTTCACCAACCAGGGACCTTACTTAAATCTCTGAGTTCCTAAGGAACAAGAGCTGCATCTAAAATAGCTGGAAATTATATATATATATATTTGAACACAAACAGGAGCCAAAACACTTTCTTAATTCCAAAGAGCTTGTGTAAATGCACAACAAAAGAATTTTTTTTTTCTTTTAGTGAACAGGGAGTTAACCTCCCCCCCCCAAAAAAAAGGAAGGAAGAAATGCAAATAGCCCGAAAGTAAGGGGAAAATGCTCAACTAACTGAAAATTAAAGATATAAATAAAAGTAACGGGATATAATTTTTCACCTTTCAAACTAGCATATATCGAAAATTTTAACAGTCCTCAATTCAGCTGATGGTATGGAGAAACAGACACTGTCCAAACCTATGGGGACAGGTACAAACTGGGACGATGTTTCTAGAGGACAACTTCAAAACAGTGTCAAAATTTTTAAATGTATGTACTCTCTAATCCAGTAATCCTAAAATCATAAATTTACACCATGGGTATCCTTATGAAGGTTATACAAAATGTGCACCAAAGACATTCTCTGAAGCATGATTTGTAAGGGGAGAGAGGAAGAGACTAAAAACAGCTGAAGTATCGGATGACAGAAGAGTGTCAAATAAATTATGGTACATTTGCACGTCACAATATTAGCCAGTCATTTAAAAGAATGGCCAAAACTACTGGTACAGATATGAAATAATCTCCAAGACAACTAAGTAAATTAAAAGGCTAAGTAGAGTACTATGTATATATAATATTTTCTTTAATGTAACTTTTTAGAAAGAGGAACACAGATACTTGTCTACGTGACAAAAACATTTTTTCCTAGAAGGAAAGCAAGGATCCTGACAGGGTTATCTTTGAAGAGGACAGACACTTTTCTAACTTTATATAGTTTTAGATTGGAGGGTTTTTAACCTGGACTTCACCCAACTATTTTAAAGCCTCTGTGAAACCCTTGAAATTGGATACAAAATTGTTAAATATGTATATCTCTCTGAAGGAGAGGCTTCTTCCCCTTTACACACTCTGTAGGGGTGTCATACCTCCCCCTTCCCAGAAAGAGTAAGGACCACTGCGTTACAGATTCCATACTGGTGCTAAATTTTCATTTTCATGCACTTGTTTAATTCAAAGCCATGAAATAACAAGCGGGCTGGAGCCTAGGCAAGCACCCAGAAAAATGCCACCCCATTCGTGCCCTAGAGAAGGAGCTAGTTGGTGGCATAAAAATGACATTGTCTGCTCAAGCCTCAGAAATGGCAACAGAGCTTCCCTCTAACAGGAAGAAGGAAAAGTGGAACTGAAAATTATTTGCATGTTTAAAATTAGATCTTCTGTGGGAGCTGACACTACTTTGCTTTCAAATGTACCCCCCACCCCCCACAACCCCCATCTGCCCTCTCACTGCCACTACCCCTCACCCAGGCATTTACATGCCATGGAAATTCTGAGACAATGGGAGGGCTGCAGCTTCACTAATAAGGAAGTAATAATAAATTTCCTACAGCTCCTGTCCTGTGAGGGGTCACCAGAAAAGCCAATGCAAAGCCGGTCATACGAGGTGGGGACAAAATTGCTGTGGGTGTACCTGGTCTGAGGAAGCCGCCCTACCCAGGGATCTCCACTTAGAGTCTGGCTGGCTCTCCCATTCTCATCACCACTCCTTCTCGGGCATATCCAGTGCCAGCCCTTTCTTTGCAGGGGCAACAAGGGCATCACACACACAGCTCATATCACCACTGTGATGGGTTAGCTGGGATGACCGGACTATCTGTAAGACTCACGAAAGTAGGCTGCCTTTCGTGCTCATCACCATGGCCTCCACTCAGTGCCTGTATTTCCCAAACTAAAGCTTTTTGTCACCCGTACGAGTTTGCCATAACCACATCATCTTTACATAATTATTTACTTAATATTTTTCTTTAGATTAACTTTATATTCAATTTAAATAAACTTACTTACTATGACACTACACATAGCCTCACTCTACCTTATAAAATCATAGGCTTGATATGCAACTTGCAAATTTTTTTTACTAATACATCCTAAAATAAATAATTATCAACATTGTTTTGTGACTTAGTTCATTTTGCATGCCCCTCAGGAACCACTCTGCAGAAAATGCTTAATAAATATTTTTTATATGAACTAATGATGTGAAGCCCCTCTTCTCCACATGCAACAGAGCAGCAGCCACAACTAGCTACAGAACTGTGCCTTAGATTTTACAGGCCAGTTCCTCTTCTATCTCATTTGATCCTCTCAACCTCCCAGTGAAGCAGGAAGTGTTAGTCCCATTTTCCAGATAAGGAAATGAGGCATCGCAGAAGTTAAGCGACTTGCCCAAGATTATGAAGCTACTAAGTGGCAGGGAGAGGACCTGAACCTCGGCCTTTCCATTCCAGACCCGAGTCTGTCTCCATTAAGGCAGGGTTCAGGCCCCGCAAAAGCCTGTCCTTCACCACAAAAGTCTGTCACCTCATCTCTCATTAACACACTGAAGATGTCTAAAATGCATGACTTCTCGCAGCACAGGATAGTAAACCGGGGTGGTGGAGACATCAAGCCTGGCTCTACCATATACTAGCTCTGAATCTGGTAAATTTTGGACCTCAGTTTTCTCTCAGATAAAATGGGAACATGAACCACACCAACCTCTTACTATATCTGAAATGATCAAATGAGATAACGCATTAAAACCCTTAGCACAGTGCCTGCCACATATAATGTTACCTATTAATTACAATATTACCAGAAGCACTATGTTAGAAGGGAAATGCACAGAAAATTGCCTCTTACACTGCACTCAAAATAATTCCCTTGGCTGAGCAGTGAATGAACTAAGAAGTAATTGCTGATTACGTGCTGGCTAAACCCAGGCCTACAGTCACTGAGCAACTCTGCCTAGGCCTCAACCCCAAGCAAAAATTACTTTTAGGAGCTAAATAACCTCTTTGCTGACCAAAATTGCTCACTCGGGAGCCAGGATTCATTCTCTCTGCTTAGGAAAGCTTGGATATTTCGCGGTTATCTTTATCGTGGGGCTAAACTTGAAGTCAGCTCAAAGTCACAGTTTAACCATAAACCAATTTGCTCTGTTTTCTTAAACTGTCTGCAAACAAAACATAACCATTTGGTTTTTCCGTTGTTGTTCTGAAGCAAAATAAAAATATTTAAAGTCACCCATATGAGAATGTAACAAGCAATATAAAGAGCAGTCAAAATATTTTTTATACTCTGGATAAAGCAGGCAGGTAAGCAGGCTTAAGGATCAGATATAATAGATAATAAACACAATCATTATTTCCCAGGAAACCAGAAAGCGAAGAAAAGCAAACCCAAAATATTACAAGACCAACAAAACAGCTGTCAGTCACCAGCTTATTCTCATTTTAAAGCAGCCCACTATCAAGCTGATTTCTCTCATGACTACATTTCTCAAGAGGAGGCAAGGGAGAAAAAAAAACACTTTGTCACACTGCCTAAAACATACACATAAACCAGAATTAGTGTGCAAAATTCTACAAGAATGGTAGAGTTGGACATTGCAACCAGCAAAGTCTTCATGCTGGAATGATCTTTGACTATCCTTCCTGTCTTGGAGAAGTGAAATGAGACGCCAGGTTCAAAACCTGCTTTTGTAGCCCTACTAAGCACAGAGTCCTACAGCACCTCAGCTTTTCAGCTTCCACGCCAGTCCTCATTAATATCAAAACAGAGCTGTGACTTTTCCATGACTGTCCGTTTTTTTAACCTGCTACAGTTGATTCCATTTTAAAACACACACACACACACACACACACACACACACACGCGTCATGAAAACACAAGGCAAAGGCAGGTGACACAGGTTCCAGTCTCAGCATCTCTACTATCCTGTCAGGTGACCTCAGCCTGCCTGATCACTGTCTCCTCTGAGCCTCAGTAGCCTCATCTAAAGGAAACGAAGGGTTTCAGCTACACTGAAAGTCTGGTACGGCTCAAAAATGCACTGATTCCTTGAAATATCCAACATCGAAAAGTGGATTTTGAAGATGCTTTTTCAGAGAGCCTTTTAGATTTTCTATTTTAGAATGTATCCAAAAACAAGAAATAAAGAGTCCTCTTGTGTTTCTACAGAACAAATTAGAAAGGAAGGAAATATCTAACAGGGGATAAGTGTGGAGTGGCAATATGCTATTGAAATACAAGGAAGGATTGGGCAAGAAATAAATTTACCCAGGAAATTCTTCACTGATTCGAAGCATAGCTAGCAACCACCACAACAGAAGCAAAATAATTAATAATGCAATGTAATAAAATATACATGTACCAAATTAAAAATAAGTGAATATCGAGTATTTCTTTAGTATAAATTTGATTCAAGAGACCTTTTTTTTTTTTTTTTTAAGTCTCATAGATTGTTCTCCATGAACTTCCTTACCGGAAAAGGGGGAAAACAGTCATACTCATGATCATCCCTTCTGGATACCCTTTACTGTTTTACAAAGTTCTTTCAGACATTAGCCAGGGAAAGCCCCAAACAAGAGATGGGGCAGGTGAGATACACCCATCCTACAAATGCTAGCACCTGAGGATACAGGAGACTGAAGAGCAAGTCCAGGCCGGAAGCGGGGCCCTGAAGCTTCTCCGGACACCTGATCCAGTATTCTCTGCAGGAGGTCGCACTGCCTCCCAGGCCCTTAGAGCCTTTTCAAAGCCTGCTGAGGACCACTGTGAGGGGACATCAGCACCCAGTGCTCCTCCGAGTCCTGCTCGCTGGGCTGCACTGCTGCCCCAAGGCTGATGTTTCTGCCCTCAGACAATCCTGTGTTGGTGCCTGGAAGTTTTCACTGAAACCAGGTTCCATCCCCAGCCAGTAACTCCCTTCCCAGGTTCCAAAATCATCTCAGAGCTGCTCTTTGTATAAAATAAGCAAGATTTTCATGCACAAGTGGGTATCACCAAGGCCCTTTCCACTGCGGGTTCGAGACCCGAGTGGGTTCCTAGATGGCTGTGAAGACGAGCCCGCGGCCGGGGCTGGGTGTTTCTGCTCTTTCACTTCTCTCCCTTAAGTTCTCTACCAGCGAAGCGGGACCGTCTCCCAGCTGCCCTGCCTCCCCGCCCCCAGTGGGAATAGCACGAAGGGGAAACGGCGCTTCCAGAAAGCTAGAGCTCGTTCACCAAAACGCCAGGCGCAGCATTATCTGAAAAGCGAAGCGAGAACACAGGGCCGTGGGGGTTGAGCCGGCGCCCACCGAGCACGAAATAAACCCCAGGGAAGCGAGCTGTTTCCCCGGGAAGAGACGTCCGTTGGAGGGACGCCGGCAAGCGGGCTCCTCTCCCCGGGGTAGGAACTTTCCCCAGAAATG
>NW_006433024.1:20458517-20463786 GCF_000325575.1 Pteropus alecto | reverse complement strand
CGCCCCCTGGCGGCTCCCCCCACCGCGGGCAGAGGAAGCGCCCCCGCCTTGCCGCCCTCTCCGCCCGGCCCTCCCACATTCCTGGGACTCGGGACCCGAACCCCGCTACGCTGCTCTCGCTCCTGGAGCCCGCACTCCTCGGTAGGGACGCCCCAGCCTCGGTTCAGATCTGTGGCTCTGGGTTTGGGTCACCAGATGTTGACCGAAATCCCTGCCGAGGGCACAGCCAGGCCTGCGTTAAGACCGCAACCCAGCGAAGGCCTGGTTGACCTGGACGGTGGGTGGGCTTAGGGTGCTCGAACCCGTAAATTGTAGAACACATGCTGTGTGTGTCGTCGTGTTCTCCCCGCCCCCATCCCCAAGCCATGGAAGCAGAGAGCTAGCATTGGAGAGGGTCCTGTGATTAGCACCCCACCTCTAGCATATGGTACACCTGGCTCTGCTAGTACTACTAGCTGTGTGACCTGGAGACAGGCATTTCACCTCTCTGGGCCTCTTCATCTGTGAAATAAAGATAGTACTAGTACTTGGCTAGAGAGACTTGACCAATGATTACACGAGATGGTGAGTAGAAAAGCCCTAAACACCGGGCCTGACACAGAGTGGGCCTCAATAAACATCAGTTCTTTTGGTAGCTTTCATCACATCTTCAAAGAAGTCCACGACCCCAAGGGGTTAAAGATTACTGCAGATGTTACTACTGTGCCCTTGCAGGGAAGGGAACTGAGGGCCAGTTGCCCAAGGAAAAATAATGAGAGAAAAGGCCAAAGCAAGGGATGCGAAGGGGAGAGAAATGAATTCCAACCAGGGGGGAAGTGACACCTGAGCTGAGCTTTGAAGGACGGGTTGGATTTCACCAGGCTGATAGAGGGGGGCAATGTCTCAGGAAGTGGGAGCAATTTGGCAAAAAAAAAAAAAAATAGGAAGTGGATGCTTCAGGCTTGGCCTTCTGAGAAGCAGGGAATGGGTGGGGGGGGAGGTTCCTATTTTGGGGGCGACTTCGAAAGCCAGAATAATGAGTTTAGGTTGGACTCTGTGCAGCAGGGTACAAACTGCCAGATGACCAACACTGCATCCGGGCACCTCTGTACCTCAGGTTTCCCACCTTGGAGATGGGAACAGACTTTCACTTGGGTCTGAGTGGCTCCTACCAGACCACACACCCAGGTCAGCAGAGAAGGTAAGGGGACCTTACCGGTTGACTTCCACACCTTGCCTTCTTTTGTTTAAACATGATGGAATCATCACAATTTACAAGGAATTCTGGTCCTCCCTGCCTCCTCTCCTTCTTGGGCAGAGACAGGTGGTTTGAAAGGCATTTATGTCCATGATGCCCAGAGGGAAGGAGAGCTTGTCTTCCTGCTGATACTACCAGGTCTGCAGGCTGCCTCCACACTCACTGACTCTACAGACCCTACAGCGCCTCCATGGCTTCATGGCCTGGGTCTGCAAACAGCTCTGTGAACTCGAGTGTGCACTTTGCTTTTCTCCTGGATGAAATGTATGCCTGCTCTGAAGTGTTGGTTGCAACCAGGTTTCCCCACCGCATGGTGATGAAAGAGAATAAACAGCCTTTCAGTAAAGGGAGTTAAGACCTGAACAGTAAACTACCTGTTCAGCCATAAACAGATCGCACTGCATTAATGACGTAGGTGAGAAAAGAAGTTAATCCAGAGGAGGTGTGGTATAAACTCCCTGAGGGCAGGGATTGGGCCTTTCTCCCCCTGGGTGCCCTGCCACCCCTCACTTGGTGCCTTGCCCCTGGCAGGAACTCAATATTTGTACCACTGCGTGCTGGTATAAATGCAGCCAGGGGTACTATGATGTGAAAGTTTATTTTTCCACAAGGATAAATTAGGGAAGGATCATTCACTTTGCGAATAAATGTGAGACTAGATTGTAATTTATAGGTCTCTTCCTCAGATGTTACTTCCCCTGGAACTTCCCAGATGCCCCAACCCTAAGTTGGGTGCACTTCCCCCTGCAGGCTCTCCTAGCTCCCTCTGTGAACCTGATCTACCCACAGTGTTGTAATTGCCTGTTTATTTGACCATCTTCCTCATTGGACTCTAAGTAAGATGCAGGCCCCTTGAAGATAGGGCCTGCATCTTATCATTACATGCCCAGCACATAACAGTCACTCAAAATATTTATTTAGTTGAATCGAATGCATTCTTTTGAATTGCAAACTAAGATATTAAATATATGCCTATTCTCTCACACACACACACACACACACACACAACAAATTCCATTTGCAAACAGTTTTCTGGGATAAATCTACTGTGCAAAGTTCAGGGCATGTTCCCTTTGAGAATATATAATGATATTTGGCCTTTTAATTATGTCCACCTTCAAACAAAAGCTAGTTTTACTGAACACAGGGGTCAGGTGCACAAACAACGAAAGAGCCAAACCAAGAGGTTGGAATGGAGGGTTCCTGGATGTATTCAAAAAGTGCCTGATAGGAATCAACTGGTGCCTTGTTATAATACGGGTTGTCATGCCTATGCAGAGACTCAGGAGAATTAGGTCTAGGAATCTGTATTTTTAACCAGCTCGTTGGGTAATTCTTGATGTCAAGCCAGATTAGAAAACACTGTTCACATGACCAGCCTGCACTGTGTCCCTAACAGTAATAAAGACCATCAATGAGGTATCTACTAGGCACTACTCTAGGTATTTTACACCCATTATTTCTACTACTTACAACAGCCCTATAGAATAGGTATCATTATCAATATTTTATAATCAGGGAAACTGAGTCCCAGAGAGTCTTAGTTACTTAAATTAGGTCACACAGCTTCATAGTGGCAAAACCGGGATGAAACCAAGTCTTTCGTGCTGTTATGCCATGGTGCCCTGCCTCTCGATATTTGTACATAAGTTAATATAAAGTGCTCTATGTGTTAGCTATTGTTATTATTTTTATTATTACTCTCCTGAGCCTCAGTTTTCCCAATTTTAAAATGGGGAAGGACAGAGGGTACAAGACTTTCTACTTCATCCCCCAAGAAACATGTTTAATGGCACATCCACCATCCCACCGGGAGGCAGGCCTGCTGGGCACTAGCCTGGAACCAGGTCACCAGCCCCACAGGGAGTCCATTCAGCCTGGCAACCCTCAGTTTATTTTAAAAGCCACCATGAGCAAACCATTCTCCAGAGCCCTCCTAAGCGGAATGGAATGTTTCTTGGGAGTCTGATTAGCTAATGTTGCAGGCATGGCTGCCCTGAGACTTGAACTGAATCAGAATGGAAAGGAAGACTTTTTAGAAAGTTCTTTAGAAAAAAAAAAAAAAAGTAGCACTTCATCTTTATAATAGTAACAGGATGTTTCCTGTGGACTAATAACTGGGCTGTGGTTAGAACTCCATGTTTGTCCCCCAGACCTCAGTTCCTCCCTAAAGAGAGCCTTACTCACCTGCCAGTGCAAGAGCCAGGGAGTGCCTTAGCAATGCCTTTTCTGTTTCTTTCTTCAACATTTGCAGCACTTGCAACATTTAAGCACTTTCCGTGTGTTTGTGTGTGTGTGTGTGTGTGTGTGTGTGTGTGTGTGTGTGTGTGTGTGTGTGAAGATAGGGAGTAAAGTTTGACTTACAAAGAAACAGTGCATGTAATAAATATTCGGTGCAGGAAAGAAAGCCTTTTGTAGCCAGCTCAGGGTATGGAGAACAGAAACATCCACTACCCTCAAGAGTCCCCACCCTTTCCCCAAGTTTAGCCACCCACAGGGATGAGCCCACTGGCCTGTGCACTCACAGCTGTTAGGTCCGAAGTCAAGGTGCCAGTGATCCCAGGACCTTCATGTTCTGACAGACCCAGGACCCATAGTCTTAGGGCACCCGAAACACAGGGAGTGTGTGACAAGGAGCCTTGGGGCCTAGGGGACCAGGGGCTTTAGTCCAGGGCTTGAGAAAGACTTCCACACAAAGACCATAAGTGGCAGGCAGGGGGCAGGAGGCAGTCAAGCCTGCAGCAGAAGCATCACCTCAAACAAAAGAAAGGACTGAGGTGTGAAGACAAGAAGAGGGAGAGTTAGCAGGAGGTCCAGAGTCCCAGGGCTTCTCAGCAGCTGGGTCCTTACAAGGTTGTTAAAAATAAATTAACTTTGTTCGGGTTTGCAAAGAAATGGATTTTTTTTTTCAGGTTGAAAGAAAATTCTTGATCACATTATGCCAAATGTATAGAACACCTGGGTAAGGGTTAGGGTAAAAGAATTAGGGTAAGAAATCAACTTGAAACAATTGTGTAGTGGAATCTTACTAGTAGGGAAGAAAATACCTTGCAATCTAAATAAACAAATAAAAATCATATTTGGCAATATAGTTATATTACATATATAAATCATATCTGAACACGTGTACATATATATCATAGTTGATAGAAATATGCATGAGCTTTGTTCACAGCAATAAACTGCAGTGGGTATGAGTATGGACTCTGGAGTCAGCTGCTTGCTTTCAAATCCTCGTCCTGCCATTTATTAGCTGTGTGACCCTGGACAAGTTACTTAAGTTCTCTGTGCCTCAATATCCTTATCTATAATCACGGATATTCTTGATGATGACATGTACTTCATAAGATTGTTATAAATATTAAGATAAAGCACTGATAATACTGCATGAAGTAGAGTAAATATCATTTGCCATTATTAAAATATCTTTTGGGCAGATATCAAGCAGGTGGTGTAATGGGAAGAGTATGTGCTTTGGATCAGACGATCATAGGTTTGATCCCATACACTTGCTACACAATTTGGGCCTTCATTTCCTCACATAAGGAATGGGATGATAACTCGTTGTGAGGATGACAGGAAATGACACATGCAAAATGCCTGGCCGTGTTCTCCAGGAGCCCCAAGTAGTAGAGGCATAATAACGGACGGAAAGAGGAGATTGGGAGTCAGAGCTCTGAGACTTCGTTAACCAGGTGTCAGAGCACACAAGTCACTCCTCTCAGGCTTAGTTTCTTCCTTTGTAAATGGAGGTTAGATTAGCGTGTCAGTCAGGGTGGGCTGGGTTATGCTGAGGTAACAAACACCTCCCCTAATCTCAACGACTGAAAACAACAAACATGTATGTCTTGTTCTTAATCCATGTCCTCACAGGTCATGTAAGGGCTGGGCTCTACGTCATCCCCACCCCAGGGGCCATCTGCTAGAGCAGCCACCGTCTTAAATGTGGCCAATTGCTGTGGTAAAGGGAAAAGGAACTTTGGAGAATCTTGAACAAGCAATTAAATACTCTTTACTAAAAGTGACGCTCTT
>NW_006433024.1:20436616-20458498 GCF_000325575.1 Pteropus alecto | reverse complement strand
ACACGGATCTTTATCCGAAACTAGTCATGTGGCCCCACCCAACTATGAGGGGCCGGGAAGGACAACCCTACCATGTGCCCAGAAAGCAGACCCAGAAAAGTCTAGTAAATGGCACTCATGACCAGCACAATTACAGAGCCTCTAAAATCTTGCTATTAAAAGTGTGGTCCACTGACCAGCAGCATGGATGTCCCCTGGGAGCTTGTTAAAAATACAAAATTTCTGGCCCCACCCCAGATCTATTATGATGGTTAGTTTTAGGTGTCAACTTGAGTGGGCCACAAGATGCCCAGGTAGCTGGTTAAATATGATTTCTGGGTGAATCTGTGAGGGTGCTTTTGGAAGAGATCGGTATTTGGATTGAGTGAAGCAGATGGCCCTCCCCAGTGTGGGTGGGCCTCACCCAATCTGTTGAAGGCCTGAATAGAACAAAAAGGAGGAGGATGGTTGAATCCTCTCTCCCCCTGACTGAGCTGAAACATGGATCTTCTCCTGCCCTCAGGGTTCCTGGTCCCCAGGCCTTCACACTCAGACTAGACTCTACACCGTTAGCTTTCTGGCTCTCGGATTTGAACCACACCACCAGCTCTCCTGGGTTTCCAGCTGGTAGACGGCAGATCGTGGGGGCTTCTCAGCCTCTATAATCACAGGAGCCAATGCCTTCTTATACACATACGTGCGTGCACACGGGCGTATGCACACACATCCTACTAGTGATTCTGTTTCTCTGGAGAATTCTGCCTAACACACCTAAATCAGAATCTGCATTCTAACAAGATCCCTAGTAAATTCCTACAGACATAAAGTTGAAGAAAGACCAGCCTGGTTTCCTGGGTGGCAGGTCAGCAAGCTGCTTAAAAGCCGGGCTGGCTCTTGGCCTCCATCAGTGGATTCAGTTACTTCGCTTATTCCTGATCCGCCCTTAGAGACTCAGAATCAGAGTTTTATTTCTAATTGGAATTAGAGCTCAGGACCCGGCACTAAGCAGCACACGGATGATCCAGGTTCAACCACACTTTGAGAAAATCCTCTCAGGTTTGTTCAGTCTGTGGGATTTTTTTTTTTCCTATGAAATGAAATGAATTTTAGAAGGCCTAGACTATCGCATATAAGCAGCTTATCTTGAGAGCTTCCTTTCATATACGTGGAAACTATAATTCAAGATAGAGAGAAGGTAAAAACCTGAGTAATTGTAGCTACTGCCATTATTGGCAGCTAACGATGTCTCAGGCTCTGTACAAGCCACTTTATACACTTGGTCTTGTTTCGTCCACAACCCAGTACCAGGGGCACTGTCATGACCCCCATTTTATGGTTAAGGGAACTACAGCATGTACAGTTTAAAGACCTTGCTCAAAGACACACAGGAGGCAAAACAAGGAGTAGACACAGATCTGCCTGCAGCCGACGCTTGTGTTAACCACTATGTGATGGCTTCCCAGGGCAGGCTTCCTGGCCTAAGGAGGTCCCTCTGCAGAATTTATCCCCCACCCTTAACGTCCCCCACACGGTGCTCTAACCTTCGGCCTCTTGCCAAGGACAACGTGATACAGAAACCCCTGAATTTCTTACACGTACACAGTAAATGAACAATTTTCAAGACAAGAACATATACACAAATTTCTCATCTTGCTCAATTCTCATTCATCTGTTGCTGTCATTTCCTCTATTGCTGACATCGTTATCAGGCAATTTTTCTGAGCCTTGCATCCACTCTGCTGAAAGATGTCGCTGCTGTTCCCAGGGTTTTCATTCTGATATTCAAGGAATTGTAAAATGTAACACATGGCAAAGAACCATCCAATCCAACCTGCTCATTCTGCAGATGAAGAAACTGAGGCTCAGAGAGGTGAAGTGGCCTCTGAATGGTAACACAGCTGGTCTAGGTATCAGCAGTGCTCTAGCAATAGGCTTCTGCTCTGTGGGCCACTTGACACTGTTCCCTCTCCTCTGTGTGACTGGCAGGGAACAAAATAAGATCTCCCTCATTTGGGGACTCTACCTTTCTCTACTGACCTCCAATAATTTCTGGGCTATTAAGTAATGTCAGTATGCTTGATTTAGCCAAGACTAGAAGTTCGTAGTCACCAAAGCAAACAGAACATGAAGAATTTTTGCCGTAAGCCCCTGGGCCCTGGGAGAGCAAGCTAGGCTAGGCTGGGCTGATCCTGGGCCTGGTTCTGATGTGGCCGTGGTCCCAAGCAGAGGAATCTAACAGAGAAGGAGTCTGTAGACCAGCTGTGATCCTGACGTAGGTAAGGCTATGGCAGGTGGCCTCAAGGTCTTGGCTTTACTGGCAAAGCTAGATTTCCCTTTCTCTGATCCCTGTTGACACAAAGACAACCTGGAGACTCATTATGCCCAGAGCAAGACATCTACATAGCAGAACCATAAACCTAAACAGGGCAGAACAGTGCAGGGATCCTGCCCAAGTCCCTAACTCAACCTGGCATTTGTTCCTTGGGAGGATCGCTGAGTCCTGGTGCCCTGACCTTCAGCACCAACCCCAGGTCAGTGTGCTCTGCAGGCGTGGCCCACACCAGGTGTTAGTCAGCCAACTCGACCTTCGGCTCCCAGAGCTGGAAGTGAGTTTAGAGGTCATGTGTTCAACCCGTGATTTTCCCTATAAGTTAAGATTGATGTTTGGCCCTGTTCACCGTGTTAGGTGAGATTTGTGTTCATTTGTTTGCAGGTTACAGAAACAGCTTAAGTAAAAAGAGGGGCTTTATTATGAGAACACTGTGGTGTCTGGCAGACTTTCCAAGGCAGGAATGAACAGGGCCTCCCCTAGGCCTGGCACCAAGAACTGGAAAGCCACCTAGAGCCCATGCCAGTTGTCTCTGCCCATCTGCCTCTTGCTTCTCCCCACAGGGCACCTTTCGCTGTGTCTCTGTGCACTTCTTCCCAGTTTCCTCACCTCTGTTTCAGGTTCCGACAGTGACTCCTAGTCCATTTCAAATCCCAGGGCCCAGAAGGAATCTGATTGGCCTAGCTTGGATCTCATGCCCACCCTGGTCCAATCAATGTGGCCGAGGGGATAGGGTCATACTGTATAATGATGGCTACCAAAGACCATCCCCACTGGGAGGCAGATGCACAGTCAAGGAGTGTGACAGTGAGCTGAGCAGACACCCCAAAATTTGTCTACTATAGCCACACAGGACATGCAGAGACAGGACCGAGGCCCCCGTCCCTGGGCTCTCAGAACAGAAAGTTCATTCCATGGGACCACTGACCCCTCTGTTCCAAGGCCACACCCAAACACATGGCTGCTCACTCTGCACTAATCCTTGGGAGTCAAGGGATGTCCTGCTATCCAGGAAGGGCGTAGGTCAAGGGAAATTCAATTCCAGCTGTGGCTAGGTCTCCTGCAATTAGGTCAAGGGCGATCCCCTGATTGGTTCCTGAGAGTACTGATAAAATTGAGCAGAGGAGATAAGGCAGGATAAAACGTGGAGCCTGGAGCCCCAGACTCCTGCCTGCTCCTTGCCCTCCCATTATCTGAGCCCCAAATGGGGCCTCAGAGTGGTGGCTGAATCTATTGGGAGCACTGCATGGGGCCAGGGCAGGTGGAGGGATTATCTGCAGGGAATCTCAAAATTCAAGGCCTGCTCAGAAGCAGGCAGGAAGCTGGGAGGTCATTGAGCCAGAGCTGCTACTGAGAGGCTGGGGATATAGCCAAAGGAGGGGAGATCAGGGACAAGACGCGGGACACACTGCTGCACACCTCCCTGCAGAGGCTTCGGAGGCTGGCCCCTAAGCACGATGGTAGGATGGGGCCCAGGACCACACAAGTTGCAGGTGGGAATGGAAACCAATCCAGTCTCTTTGGAGGCAGTTTGGCAATATATATTAGAAGCCTTTAATAATTACAACAATAATAATAAAGGCATCTTTACCTCAGATAATCTGCTGTTGTTGTATCTCCACTGCCTGGAAAAGAGCCTGACACAGAGAAGGGACTCGATAAAAAACTACTGAATAAATGACTAGACGAATGACATGTACGCAAAGAGAGAGATATGCAAGGAGAGTCAGCACACCAGCAAATTAGAAACTACCTAAATGACTGCCGAGAGACTAGTTAAATAAAGTATCGTACAGCATTATAAGAAAATACTTTACAGATATTAATAATGGCATAGATTTATACCTATTGCTTTGGAATAATGTTCTCAAAATTTTGTTGGCAGGGAGGAAGATGAAAATAATCTCATTTTATAGAGAGAAACACATTTTAATATAGGCACAGACAAAAATTAATAATGCGCCATAATAATAACTATGAGATGAGATCTCCGATCACTTAACCCTTTCTCTTTTAGTTTATTTGCAGTTCCTAATTTTTCTACAATGACCATGTGTTACTTATATAATTAAAAATAATGGGAGAAAAAAAATTAATACATGAAAACATTCCTCATCAATAAAGAGTGTGGTGGGTCCAAGAGGGAGATGAATGCAAGCGATCGATCGACAGATGATTTCAGAGCACCACTTGTGTGCAGCACCTGCTGCTCCAGCAACTACCAAGAAGTAGAAGGCAAGGTCCCTGCCGTCTAGGAGTCAGCAACATGAGGGCAGCAAATCACAGAGGAGGGAGATGACTGCAAGCTCCTTCTGAGACTGTGGTGGGCACGAAGGGCTGCCTTCTGCTTCCTATGACCAAGATGAGGCAGGGGAGAGCTGTGGCTGGGGAAAGTGGGAGAGCCAGGATGCAACCAGAACCGGGGAGAACCAAAACAAAGTCTGGCAATGATGGATGAAGACCCTATATTATCAGTGAGAATTGAGCTTAACAGAAAAGAAAAATTAAAAATGCAACTTTATACTAGGTACTGTGCTAGGTGGGACATCGGTACTAGAAATAATTGAAACTAGCCAGGTCTCTGTTTTCATGGAGTTGCAGGTCAAGAGAAAAAGGGTAGAGAAAATTGACTGATCGATCAATAAATAAACATAACAAGAAAAACAGCAGACAGTGATAAGCACTATTCATTTTTAAGCCTCATCCAGATATTCCCAATGTCTTATATCAAACAGTGTATGTCACAGAGAAAAAATAATATAATGAACATCCTCATACTTACTACTGACTTTTAACAGTTCTCAATACTTTGCCTAGTTTGTTTCATGAGTTTTCCTGTTGCTGTTTTTGTTGCTGTTGTGTTTTAAAGTACACACATCACGACATCTCACCCTTAAATACTTCGGTATGCGTTTCTAAAAAAGTCATTTTTTACTTAGCCACATCACCATCATCACAAAATTGACAGTAATTCCTTAATATAAGCAAATATCCTATCCATACTCAAATATACACAATTGTTCCTCAAATATTTTTTAATGCTGGTTTTTCAAACTGGTATACAATCAGCATCTACATATTGTGTAGTTCGGTTGTTTTTACGATTAAGTCTCTTTTTTACATCTGCATATGCATCTGCTCTATTGTCAATATGGCTGCTCCCGAATGCTATGTACCCAGAAAGGGACACACCATACAGACCCAGCCAAAAGAAGCCCACGCTATTAATGGGTAACAAACACCATAGCCTTGTCCCCTCCCACCCACTGACTGACTACATGTGAAATCTCCGGCCTTGGAAAAAAAAACAAAGGATGGCTTTTATGTGATTCAGCCTTGTACGGCAAGGACTCGAGTCTCAATCTCTCCCCTCGCCTTTCTTGCATAATTCAAACAGGCAAGTATATAACGAGAAGAACGTAGGTAGACAAGGCCCCAACTCTAACTCCATGACTGTGGAACAACGTGGCCTCAGGCAAGTCATTTCACCTCTTTGAGCTTCAGTTTCTTTATCTGTAAAATAAGGATAATACCCACTAACAGGGTTGCTGTGAGGGTGAAATAAATTAAGTTATACACCATGCCGGTCACAGTGCTTTGATTCTCTATAGAGCTTGGAGCAGAAATTTGTACCTGATTACCAAACTCAGCTCCTCTTCTCCCTGGAGACAGGGCTAGAGGCATTTCCCAGCCACCCCTGCAGTTAGGTATGATCAAGCTAACTTGATCAAGCCAGGGGATCAAGTTCTGACAGCAGAATGTGAGAAAAAGTATGCTATGGAAGCCACCTCCAGCCTCAGCCCCTAAAACCTTCTACACTTACAGGCCCAGGGCAACCCTTGAAATGACCCATTGAAACCATGGGGTCAAGCCCTTGCTGCCAGTGAGGAATACCTTATTTGGACTTTACACAAAGAAGAAATAAACCCATATAGTGTTCACCGATGTGGTTTTAGGGTTTATCTTTTACAGCGGCCAGCATTGCTTTGACCACTGCAAAGCCGAATATGAAAGATGAAGTCATTACTTAGAAGAATAACCTAAATAGGTTTCATTTAAACCACAGTGGCTTTTGGAAAACCAAATAAGGAACCATACAACTGTTAGGGGAAACATTTAAAGTTTAATATTGTATTTCATCACATTTATAACACTTTCTTTTTCATATTTTTACACCTCTGAAATAACGTTGTGAGTTGATGGCATCTCAAATTGCTGATAGCCAGGAGATAGTCGTGATGTAGTCATCATCCTCGGCTCATGCACAAATTTGGTCACGGCTCTCCATCTTGTCGGTTCCCTTGAGCCTGGAGCATTGTTAGCACTGCAGGTGTGGAGTTCAATCAGTACTTACGCTGTCTTCAAAAAGATTCCATGCTAATTAGGGACTGAACCGAAAAGTTATTGTGTGCAAAAAAGACAAGGAAACAGAGCAGCTCGATAGATGATAAAAATCCATGTCTAATTAAGACTTAAAAGAGCTCTTGCAATATGCATACAATGAAAATTCTAAGTGATAGGAAAGCTTTGTCATGGTTTCCTATTTTTAAGAAATACATCAGTAATGGTGTGGGTTACATTTGATGCTTTAGATTTGCTGAAATTATCAATATGTAGATATGTCAGCGATTTTAACCAAGAAAGGAATCCAGTGTAAATAATGATAATGATATAACAATTTACACTTGCCAAGAGCCAAACATGCACCCAGCTCTGTGCTTTACTCACGGAACTATTATAACAACTCTGGAAGGTGGTTACTTTTAAATGTGATTGTAAATTGTCCTAAGTGCTATATAGAAAGGGAATAGTGTGCTAAGAGGAACATAATTCAGAATGGGAGTGGAGACCTCCCTGAAGAAGTGATGAGACTTGAAAGATAATAGTAGGCAGCATTTATTGAGAACTTAGCAGGTAGCAGGTACAATTCCAAGTTTATTGTGTTAACTCACACACTCCTCATAAAAACCCTAAGAATATATATTATCAGCTCCATTTTACAGATGAGGAAATCAAGACAGAGATAGAGAATATAAATGGCTTGCTCATAATAACTCAGGTCACACAGCTAAGGAGTGATAAACCTAAGTTTTGAACCATGGAAGCATTCTGGCTCTAGGACACATGCTTCTTGCCCTTCACTGTCCTCTCTAGCGATTAGAAGAAGGCAGTTATCTCCATTTTACCAATAAGGGCAGCGGGAAGTGAATTGGTTACAAGTACAGGCTCCGTGGCCAGACTGAGTTCAAAGCCAGGCTCTGCAACTGACCAACAAGGCACTTGACTTTTCTATATCTCCGTTTCTTTATTTGTTGCGAGAATCAAATGAGTTAATACACAAATAGAGTTTAGATTAGAACCAGAGTACAGTAAGTTTCATACAATGTTCACAAAGACACTAAGGTGACCGAGCCTCGGACTTCAGCAGTTTGTCTAAACCCACACATTTCAAGGAAGGAATCAGGAGCAAACGTAAGTTTGTTCACTCAGAAGCATTGACCTACAGAGCTGCCTATCAAAGATGAGTCAGTGGTTTAGGTCTTCATTCCTGAAGGTTCCAGGAAAGGAGAGTCTAAATCCCAGTGTGACATCTCATTTTAATCCCAAAGGTTAAAACGAGGCGCTCTCATTGCCAGTCTGGATTTCATTTTATTTTAAAGTCATCTCCGTTTGGGAAGCCTGAAGGAAGATGGAAACCCACAAGCCAGTTTCTTTCTTTTGTATCTTTCATATTCTCTACTTCACATCTCACCTATATAGAGAAGGCAGGGACCATGTTAGAGCCTGTCATAAAGTGACTGTTTAATGAAAATGTGTTGTGCAGAGAACAGATTCATAGTTGCCAGAGGCAGGTGAAAGACGTGAAGTGAGGGGATCAAAGGGTACAAGTTTCCCATTATAAAATGAATGTCATGGGGAGCAAAGGGCAGCGTGGCGACTACAGCCCATAACACTGTACCATATGTTTGAAAGTTGTTAAGAGGGTGGACCTTCAGAGTTCTCATCACAAGAAAAAAAATTGTAACTATGTTTGGTGACATGTTAACTAGACTTATTGCACTGATCATTTTGCAATATATACAAACAGCAAATTGTTATACTGTACACTGAAACTAATGTTATATGTCAATTATATCGCAATAATTGTATAAAAAGATTAAAAATATGTGTTGTATGAATGAATCACCAACAGAGAGAATGGGGCCGTGATCTCTAAGGTCCCTCCCAGATCAAACAGACCCTGCCCACTCCACCCCAGCCTACTCCGCTTGCTTTTGACTCTCATTTCTTAACCTCAGTATTTCTCAAGGGTATTGTGAGGGCATTTTGAAGGTATGGTGGAGTTAGAGTGGCTTTGGTCTATGGGGACACCGTGGTTTCCTCATTCCAGTTTTTGAACAAGAGGGTAAAGAGGGAAGGGTGTGAGAGTGTGTGTGTGTGTGTGTGTGTGTGTGTGTGTGTGTGTGTGTTGGGGAGGAGGTTGGGGGCGGGCAGGTAGATGATGTGTGTGACTGGAGCCCTCATACATATCCTAACACTCAGTCAAGGTTACAAGTGTTGGAGGCAGAAGATTGGGAGCACTGCTAGACATTCACTGTCAAGATAGAAGACCTGGGTTACAAAGTACGGAAACCCATCCCAAACAAGCATAAGGAAAAAAGAAAGGCATGTATTATTGGTCACATAACTTGGAATTCCATGGGTGTGCTGGTTTCAGGTATAGATCCCAACATTCAAATAAGGCCTCAACTCTTTCTCTCTCCCTGCCCTGTTGCCTTTCTCTCTGTGTTTGATCATCTTCTCTCCTCTGAAGGCAAGCCTTCTCAAATGACGGTTGCCGACAGCCCTCAGATGACACCCTTCCAGTCAAAGAGAGCTCAGGCCATTACAACTCTGTCCAAGTTGGGGGCAGGGAGAAAGGCCTGTCAGGGGAGGAAGCTACGACTGTTCTTTTTTTATTAAACGTCAACAGCTTTCTCAGAAGCCCCAGAGCAGACTTCCCCTCAGGTCTCTTTAGCAAAAGCGGGGTCCCATAGATACCCCTAGCTGCAAAGGAGTCTGGGAAAGTAGGAAACACGGTTGTCATTGGCTTAGACGTATCATGATCCATTGACTAGGGCTAGCCATGTGGTCGCTCTGAACAAAAGTGGGGTTTCTTATGCCAAGAAGAAGAGAGACCAGATTGGGTAGGTAACTAATAGTGTTACCACAAAAAGGTGTTGTGAGGTCACCTTAGCAGATCACATAATAAGAACAGAAAGGAGAAGCTTTGCACAGAAGTAGAGAAGCCAGCTAGACACATACGACTACTTCGCACATTAGAACTGGGGAGCAAGAAGGTGAAAGCCAGGAAAAGAGATGAATCAGGGGAGGGGGGCGTGGCCCGGAGGGAGAGGACCAGGCAGCTGTGGGCAGCACCTGTCAGGGCATTTCCTGGAACACATGGTTCTTATCTAAGACTATTCTGGAGCAGAAGTTCCGCAAACACAGAAGTTCTTGGTGAGCAAGAAACAAGTGAGAGGTCTCTTCACACAAAGAGCCTGAGTTCCTTCTACTGGTTTTGTTCCATTACGACCATTTGTGCTCCCAGGCAACCCAAAACCAAGCAACACAGCTCCAGCTCTGGGGCCCCAAAGAGAAACGTGCTGAAAAATCTTCAATGGTTCCAGGAGTTTGCTCCCCTAGTCCCTTCTGCCCTTTCCCAGCTGTGACCTCTTTGAGCCTCTATTTCCTTATCTATAAAATGGGAAGTACTTCCCTTATTATGTGTAACTCTCAAGTTACAGAAATGAGATTAAACATGTTAAGTGCTTAGAATACTTCCTGGCACATAGTGAGTGCTTGATATATGTTAACTGTCATTATGCACTAATTCCTGCTTTGAAACCTGAACAGACTTGATGTACATATTATAGTACCTACACATTCCTTCCTTGCTGTATTTGTGAATGAATATGTCAAGACGGTGAACGCTATGAGGCCCAGGGGGATGTGTGTGGCTGCCCTCTACTTCTTGTACTTCTTTGTAGTGGCTTGCCAAGCACACAGCTGTTCTTAAGTAATTCACCCGACAAAACAGACAGACAGCCTGACAAGGGACAGAATGTGTCCATCCAGGACATGTTGGAGAGTACAGGGAGTCAATCTCCAAGACTGTTCCCTCTTACTGGCAGTGGGGCCACACCAGGAAATGGAGCCCACCCACAATTTCACAACGGGGCTCTTAGGAAAGTCAGGAGGATTCACCCACAAAGGTGTTGTGGTTAAGGCCTATCACCCGGCAGCTCCCCCAAAGGGCAGGAACCTGCTAGTGTGAGGAGGAAGGCTTAGTGTCACTTGCCTCTCTTCGAGGAGCATCAGCAGTGACTCATTAGGAAGCCAGCCAAGGCCTGAGTCACTCTCTCCCCTACCACCACACCCAGGGTTTTCCTCCAGGGCTGGGAAGGCTGCTTAGAGCTGGAGGTGTAAATCTTTGTACCAGGTTCTACCCAGGACAATAAAATCATCTTTAACATAGCTTAGTAGTTAAGAGCGGGCGCTCGGATGTCAGACTGCCTGGGTTAGAAGCCTGGCTCTGCCTCTTATTTAACCTGGTGCAAGTTTCTTAGAGTCTCTGGCCACAGTTTGCCCATCTATAAATGGGAACAATGGCAGTACCTCTCTCACAGGGAGAAAGAGCTTAGAACAGTGCATGGTATGTTGATAAGTTTTCTCTAACACACTATGCCTGGTCCCACCTCAGGGCCTTTGCATTTGCCGTTTTCTCTTTCTGAAGTGTTTTTGTCTCAGATGGCCCGCTCCCTCACTTAATTCAGGTCTTTACTAAATATTCATTTTCTCAGTGAAGCCTCCAATGGCTATCCTACCCAAACCCTCCTTTTCCAACACCTCCTGCTCTCTTCCCCAGTCTTTCTCCTTAGCACTTACCATCATTTAATAGACTATGTATTTGAATCATGTATCGTCTCTATTGTCGATCTCTCCACCCCTACTGGAATCTAAGTTCCATTTTTGTCTGCTTTCTTCACTGCTGTATTCCCTAGACCTAGGAAAGTGCTGACACACAGCAGCTCTCAACAAACATTTGTGGGATGAATGGAAATGTCAGGTTATTCATCATTATTTATCACCAATTATCGCTGTCATCATGAAGATCACAAGCATAAAGATCACCATGGTTATTCTATTACAATGAGAATCAGTGTAATAGAATCAGAGAGGTTCAAAGTTTAAAACCACACGGCATTCTGCAAATCTACCTTTGGTTCATCAATACTTGAATAAATAGACTCTCCAATCTTGGAGATATCTTGGAGGGTGGAAAATGCTTTTAGCCACAGGGGCTGGGCAGATGGCCAATATGTAAATATGTGAATCAGATGGGGCCAATAGGGAGTGGTGAGAACCAAGGAAGTTGAGAATGCGGTCCACACATAAAGACATTTAAACTCAAATTAAAAGATACTCTCTACTAGCCAAACCCATCTCTAAGCTTCATTTCCCCGAGTCCAGACTCTAACTATAAATTTATCGTCCAGTTGATCATCCTGATTTTAAAATATCCAAATATGAACGTGACCTGGAGCCTTCCATTCCCCTACCACCTGACACCAAGACCGCAGGTGGACTTCACAGGTCCAACAGTCAATACCAATCTTAGATATCATATTTAGAGTTGTTTTACTGACTTTTTAACTCTCCAAAGTTCAGCTGAGGCTACTGACTAGTGTATTCCCAAAGCCTAGCTGAGCTGGTGATACACAGGAATGAGTGAATGAATGAATGAATGAATGAATGCCTTGATGGCTCAGACTAGGGAGTCACGAAGGCCGAAAGCACCTTCCTGGTCTCCATTATTCCATTTTCAATAGCCTTCCAGTGAGGCACTTACTGTCCAGTTGGAATGTCTCTCCAGGAAGACTATTCCCCACTCCACTCAAGGATGAAGGTTTGCTTCATTAAAAAGAACTTTCAAGGCAGTCCGCTGCATCTGTGTGGAGATTGGAGTGACCTCATCCTCCTCCCCAAGGACGATGGGCGGGGACTGGCTTCGTGTTTGTACAAAGGCCCACCTTGGTGAATTTCCCAAACAAAGAGAGACAGCTCCAAAAGTAGGAAGCCTTTACTCCTGGAAAGGAAGTTTGCAGCACCCCTCCTTCGCCCCTCGCCCCTCGCCCCTCGCCCCTTGCCCCTCGCTCCCTAGCCCATGGCATTTGCTCATTAAAATAGAAGGAATTGAATCCCCCTCTCTCACACACACACATTGTACAGATGGGGAAACGGAGTCTAAACAAACTTGAGTTCTAAGCTTCACAGGCTGTGGGCCCTTGAAGTTCCTTGAGTCTCTGTCTTATCATCTGTGAACCAGGAAGAAAAATCTAGTAACCTGATTTGGCACTGGGAAGAGTAAACGTGAGCCACGCCTTCTCTTGATTTAGCTCCTCCCCCAAGCTTCAGAAGGGTCCTTCCCCACAAGGCACTCAGTGGGACACACACACACACGCACGCACGCACCCACACACGCACGCACGCACACACACACCCACCCCAGTTCCCTAGCCTCTGCATGTAGGCCAACTAAATGTTTGCTATTGCCATTATTATCGCTATTTCGGTTCACCCAGCGAATTTGGAGCCAAGACAACCAGCCCACACATCGGCCCTCAGTGCCCACCACCACCCTGCTGCTCAAAGAAAGCACTTGGAAAAGCAAATCTGATATAACCACAGATGTGTGTTTATGCAGCACAAGCAGAGCCAGAGCTCAGTAGTGACTTCAGCATCATCTACCGGGTCGTGGCTGCTTCCGGTTAGTGGCCTCATACCCCCACCCGCCCTGCCATTCCCCTGTAATAATCATTTTTACAGAAGCCTTAAAAGATAACTGCTTATTGAGAAACACAGGAGTGGATATTTTTAGGGAATTTCTGCCAGATGCACAACCCCATGAAGACATCACAGGAAGTGCCTGCAGCTCCAGTGGCCTTGAAGATACTGCTCAGCCTCTTTTTCTGAGCCCGGCAGCACCTAGTGCTGAGCCCAGTCAGTGGAAGCTCTCAAGGTGCAGGTTCCAGTGTCCGTTTCCTAATATGTCCTGCACAAACCTGCCAGGGGACGCAGGGCTGGGGCTGAGTGCCTGGCGCCCAGGAGGGCTAAGTAATACTGCTTGGCTGTAAATCTGAATGAAAGCCACACAGAGAGGTTTCCTCCTGCATCCCCATCCCTCCCTATCTAGGGGGAATGGAGGCCAGGACTGAGGGGAGGAGGGGTTTCCAGACTTTCTTCTCAATTTCCACCTCCCCATGGGGCCTGTGGAGTGGACATTAGCACCTCCGTAAGCCCCACAGTCCTCCTTCTTTCTTTGTCATTGACTCTACAGCCTTTGGCCTCTAAGCCTTAAGTGACTCAGAAGGTAGTGAAAAGATCTAGATGACCAGAGAGAGCTGCCTTAGAGTATGACTTTGCAGCTAACCTGCTGTGTAACCTCAGGTGAGTACCTTGGTCATCTTTCTAAACCTGTTTTCAAACCTGCAAAGAAAGGGAACCAACACTCTTTGCATCCATGCTACCAGGCTCATAGGCCCACATTCATACTGTTAACACATCTGATCTGTAAAACGAAGGAGTTGACCTACGTAATTTCTGGATCGTCTCTGGGAAAGGTTTTGAAACCTCCAGCTCACTCACAGTCCAGGGCAGGAGTACATCACAGAGAGCACAGGATATGCAGCCAGGCCAAACCAGGTTTCAATCTCTGGTCTGCCACTTTCCAGCTGTGCTGACGTTGGGCAAGTCACATGGACACTCTGAGACTCAGTTTCCTCACCCACGAAATAGTACAACAACATCTCCCTCGTAGGGCTGCCTAGAGGGTAAAAAGGGTTGGGTAAAAAGGGATCAGCACACAGTGGGGTTCAACCAATGTCACTTCCTGCCCCTTTCCCAAACTATGCAAAGAAGGTGTGAGGATTAATCTTTATGCAAATTATTTCTGCTAACCCCTGAGGTTTTCTACTTGGGTTTGGTTTGTGAGAAAGAAACAGAAAGTTGCAGCTGACGGTCTAAAAGAGTGCTGATAATAAAGGTTTCATTTCTGCAGCTTACGGTCCCAGTCAGTGTCAGTTAGATGGTCACCACCGTACACCCTAGCAAAATCTGCCTTTTCCTCGAGACTCTGCTGCCCAAGAACAAATATATTTATTTAAAAAAAAAATGTTTTAAAAAATTTAAAAAGTCCCCCTTGAGTGCTCAGTGTAGTCCAGAATCTGGATCACTTTCTCTGAGAGGCCCCCTTTGACCCTCCTACCCACCCACCATTTATAATTCCAGCCCTTCTCCCACCTCTGACAACTCCCCATTCCCTTTCCTGCTTTACTTTTCTCCATAGCGCTTATCACCAGAGAACACCACAGAACATGAACACAGAACACACACACACACACACACACACACACACACACACACACACCCCACCACCAGAATGTAAGCCCCAAGAGGATTAGGGGCCATGCTCACTGCAGTGTCTCCAGTGCTGAGAACAAGACCTGCAATAGTAGGCACTAAATAAAAATTTATTGAAAGAATGAATCTGGGGCCAAACTAAAGCCAAGCTGGCAGTCGTGGCCAAATAATAAGAAGACATCACATGAACCCTCATTTCACAGTTTGCAAAGCCTTCTCACGAGACATTTATTTGACCTTGTGCAGAAGACTGTGTCTCTGCATTTTCTAGGTGAAGAAACCTAACTCAGAGGGATGAAATGTTTCTAAACTTCGGAAGGCAGAGGAAGCTCTCCTGGCCTCCTGGCCTAGGGCAAGTCACTTTCCTCCTCTAATCTCACCTTTTCTTATCTGTAAAATGAAAAGATGTGGACTACCTGCCTTCTGGGGCTAAGACTTTTAAATTCTTAAATCCTATGACCTGCCTGTTGATTAACTCTTTAAAGACCGAGTCAAATGATATTATCCACAAACCATAGTTGCAGAATTAGGACAAGTTGAAACCTCTGTTTCCCTGATTCCATTTCCAGTTCTATCCCGGACCTCACTCCTGCTGGGTCTGCTGAAACACTCAAACGAAAGTGCACTGTAAGTTCTTTGTAATAAGCTATGGTAGTTGTTGATACATGATCAAAGCAGGTGATTTATTTAGTTTTTTTTTTAAAAATCTCTGTGCATTTGGCTGAGTTTCCACTTGTCCCCTAACTCAACTGCCTGTCTCCAGGCTCTTCCTTTCAATCCATTTCACACACTACTTGAAAACTAAATGAACAAACTTTGCTTTCAGGAAATCAAAACCTTCAGTGGCTCCCTACTGCCTACAGAATACAGTTGAAGGGTTTAGCCTACTCACTCTTGCCCTGATCCCGTTAAACATATCTATCTCCCCGCCCACCCTGCTTTGTTGCACCAGAATTCTCTGCTCCAATCAATTCAACTCATTCATTCATTCAATAACTATGTATTACATCCCTGCTATGTGCCAGGCATTCACAGCTCTAGGCTTTGCTGTGATAAACAAGTTCCTGTCCTCATGAAGCATACATTCTAGAGGGGAAAAATGGACAAGAAATAAGCCAACAAGGAAACAAAATGATTTCAGATAGTGATGAAGATATAACATCACTATTGTGCTAAGATCACAATAGCACATACAACAAACAGCACAAACAAAGTAAGATACAGTGATAGAAAGACAATGGGACTGCCTCAGACTCGGTGGTCAGGAAGGCCTCTCTATGGAGTCACCTTTAGGGAAGGCCTGAGCAAGAAAGGGATGGCCACGTGGAGACCTGGGAGCAGAGCGCTCCAGACAAAAGAAATAGCAAGTGCAAAGGCTCTAAGGTGGCCATAAAGTTTCACATGTCCTCTGGGCAGAAAAAAGGCCCCTATGGATGAAGCGACATAGGCAAGAAGAGGTTTGCAGGAGACCAGGTAAGAGAAGTAGGCAAGGGCCAGCTCAAGCTGAGCCTGGTCAGAAGTTTGGATTTTATTCCAAGTGCATGGGAAGCTATTAGAAGATGCTCATAAGAGAGTGACATGATCCGATCCATGTTTTAAAAAGAAGACTCTAGACTCTAGCTGTTGTGTAGAGAATGAATTGTGGAAAGTATAAGAAGCAAGGTGACCACTTGGGAGGCTTTCGAAGAGTCAAGGTGAGGAGAATGATGTGGCTTGAACCACGGGGTGGCAGTGCAGGTGGAGAGAAGTGGAGGGATCATGGATGTTTCTGGAAGCAGAGATAGCGAGACTAGCTGAGGGACTCATAGAGGTTGATATGGGTAGCTGAGAGAGGAGAAGTCAAGATTTTAGATTTATTGTCTTAACCCAACAAGATTTCATGCTTTCCCCCTGCTTTCTCTTCACCTCTACTCTCTGCTTTCTCTTCACCATCTCGAAACCTACCCATTTTCATAGGCCTCTCACACCCCACCATTTCAGTGGCACCTTCCTTTTCTGCTATGTCCAGGCTCAGAAATCTTCCTTCACTGAATCTCTGGTTGCTTGTACCTGTGTATCCACCAGTAGGCACTGAGATAAAGTTCTCCTTTGATGGCTGTGTCCTGTCTTCCCCTATTAAGTCATCAATTCTTTAAGCGTTGTTACGCCAGCAAAATTTTGGAACAAAATGCCACGTTAGCCATGAGCACAGCCATGATCTCGTGTATTAGTGACATCAGATAAGTTACTGACTTCTCTGAGCCTCAGCTTCAGAACCTTTTTTAAAAAAGGGCGCTGGTGGAGGTGGCAGAGGTGTGATTAAATAGAAAAAGCATATAAAGTGTCTAGTATCTGTGGTGGCTGGCATGTAGGAAGCTGTAAATGATAGCGATAGCTATTATTTGCAAGTCAATTGTGCTGCTATGGCTGTGACTTCGGGCAAGTTGTTTTCTCTCTTTGAGTCTCGGTTTACTCATCTGTAAAACGGGATGTAGACAGAACTCAGCTCTAGGATTCTCAATGCCTCTGTTCTATTTGATAACGCTTTAGAATCCACTTTAAGTAATGTTACCCTAAACCCAGGTGATGTGATGTATTCTTCACAATGTTGCAGCGCCCTCTATTGGAGGTACTACACCAGCATTTGTTGGATCCTTAAGCCAGCAGATGCTTCAACAGAAGCCCACACCTCCCTAACTGTATATATTCGGAGAGCAATCTCTTCTTAACAACTCTCTCCATGCAGATATGGATTATTTTTACCAAAGCAAAAAGGTTTTTTTTTTTACATTTTAACATACTGTTCCTATTTTTTTAGGACCTTGTAAAAGTTTAGCTCTTTTTAAAATATTTATTTTAACATAATTTCAGACTTACAAAAATAATATAAGAATAATACAAGAATTACACTACATCCTTCACCTGGATTCTCCAAATATCTTTAATGTTTTTTTTCCCGTGCATCAAGACCAAGAATTTTTACTGAGATTTGTCTAAAAGACTCAAGAGTAAGAATACAAAATCTAAAAGTCTGGTTTGGTTTAATGGAGTCGAGTCTTAATTGCTTTTATTTTTAAGAAAAAGAATTGGAAAATTATGTGGGCTGCCCAGTGTGAGTTATAGGACAAGCACAGGACTAAGGGTTAGAGTCCTGGGTTTCAGTTAAGTCACTTACCCTTTCTGGCTTTTTATTTATAAAATTAAGGGAGCAAACCGGGCAATCTCTAGGGCACCTCCCAGCTCAAAAATTCATTTTACAACTAGACTGTCCTGTGTTGTTCCGTATCATCTGAATCTAACGAATAACCAAAGTAGCTGTCCCCTCCTAGTCCTGAGAAGTCACTGGAAAACAGAAGAGAAGTGCATCAAGGCTGTTTTCTCGCTGTCAACCCTCCATTCACTGAGGCCGCGCTCAGCTCTCAGCCAGAGAATACGGCCCCAGAAAGAAAAAAGTAAAACAGAACGGAAGCAGAGTAATTAGAGTTGAGAAAGTGGAGCAGCAGAAACAAAGCGAAGGGAAAAGATGTCCTTTTTTGTTAAGGATTTTCATATATTTACACATCCAACATTGTGTAAGCAAATCCAAGTCTACATAATATATTCCTGTGTTCTAAATTGCATACATTGAATTTAAATCTGTAAAACACACTTTAAAGCTACTGCATGTATTTAAAATTCTCCCAAATGTTTTCATTAAAGGAAAATCTTTTTCTTCCCATCACTCATAGTTTCTAAAGCTGCCCTGTCCAAAATGGTAGCTACTAACCACGTGTGGCTATTTAAATGTAAATTTAAATTAATTAAAAAGAAATAAAATGTAAAAATCAGCTCTTCAGTCATACTGACCATATGTCAAGGGCTCAAGAGCCTCATGAAGCTAGTAGTTACCATGCTGGACAATGCAGGCATATAACGTTTTAGTTATTGAAGAAAGTTCTATTGGACGGCACTGTCGTAGAGTGTTTGACTAAGGGAAACGGAGTTCAGAACATTTGAGAGCAAATTAGACAATAAGGCAATGGGGATGATGTAAAAGGCAGAGGTTAATGATTATGGTAGTTCCAGCTGCTGGATTAAGCAATTTATGAGCATTCTGTTACTCACTCCTTAAATCATCCCCATGAGGTAAATACATGTATTATCCCCATTTTACAGATAGTAAAACTGAGGCTTAAAGAGGTGAAATTGTCTGAGATCACACGACAAGCAAGTAAACCCAGTCTACCCAGCACCGGTGTCTATGCCTATTGACTCCTTTCCTCAAGTTTAAGGAGCAAGATAGATTTCTGGTCTGGCTGGTTGCAGTAGACCCTACCTGTGCTGTCATCTTCTCTGCATTGCTCTAGGCACTGAGAACTCAATGTAACCAAGCAGGTGAGAGGACTGACCGAGTAAGCAGATAAAGGCAACATTTCAGCCAGCGACCAATGCAAAGAAATGAATAAATTAGGGTCATGCAGACATCAAAAGGGAAGGGGCTCCTTGAAGCACTGGGGGGTGGGGGTAGGCCTCTTTGAGAGGTGACATTTAAGCTGAGACCTGAATGATGAGAAAGAACCAGCCCTAGGGAGAGCAGAGTCATTGACAGTTCCAGCACCCTGAGGTGAGCTAGAAGACGGGCAAGGACACCAGCACAGAGTCCCTGAGGTGGGGGAGGAAGCCCTGGGGTGTGGGAATAGAGCCACCTCAGCTCCGGGGTGAGAAAAGAAATCCCAGAGGGCCACCCTGACAGCTCTCCTCAGACCATCCACTGGAACCACCATTTTATCTTACCCTAAAGCATAGCCTTCTACCTGGCCTCCTGCTTCCACTTGGGCTTCCCCTTCCCCCGCAGAGTCTATTCTCTGCTCAGCTGCCACAATGATCAGTGCTCCATGCCTCAGGCCGTAACCCCTCAGCTGCCCATTTCACTCAGAGGAAAACCCAAAGGCATCATGATGGGTGATGGCCTACAAGGCCCTAAGCAGCAGTCTGCTCCCTGCTGCTTTCCTGTCCTTGTCTCTGCCTACTCCCCTGTGCGCTCCACACCACTGGCCTCCTCCTTGTCCTCAAATGCTCAGACCCACTGCTGCTTCCAGGCTGCTCTGCTGGAATGCTCCTCTCCAGGGCCTGTGTGGTTGACTCCCTCACCTCCTTAAGTTTTGGCTCCAATGTCACCTTCTCCATGAAGCCTTCTCTGACCACCATATTCAAATTCAAAGCCCTGTTTCTTGCTTTTCTCTCTATCCCCTTCTAACATGGAGTCTTTTCTTGCATTTCTTGTGTGCATTTAGACTATGTACCACCTGTCTCCTGTCTAGACTTACCCTTTCCAGGAGAGCAGGAATCCTTGCTTTGTTCCCTGCTGGATGCCCGACCCCTAGAACATACACATAGCAAAGCATGCAACGTATCTATTTTTTAATAAATGTAGAATGAACATTGAGCTCTACTCTCTTATGGGTCCTCTTCCAGATTTGGGGTCTATCTCCTGACACAGTTAATGTGACAGAACCCCCTCCTCCTATGACCCTTTGATTTTTGTTATTGCTCACAGGTGGCTGATTTAGTAAAATGATGGGGTTTTTTGTTTTTGTTTCTGTTTTATTTAAAGCAGTTACACCTCCCAGTTTAAAATCTGGCCCTCTGCAGGCCTATCATACTCATTCTCAGACACAGACACTCTGGACCAGCATTGGCCAAGAGAAATAGAATGCAAAACACATATATAATTTAAAAATTTCTGGTAGCCCTGAAAAAAGTCAACAAGAGATAGGCGAAACTAATTTTAATATATTTTATGTAACTCCATATAACCAAATGTTATCATTGCAACATGTAATCAATATAATAAAAGTGATAAAGATATTTTACATTCTCTTTTTGTACAAAGACTTCCAAGTTCAGGATGCATTTCATACCTATAGCTCATCTCCACTTGGAGCCACAGTAGGTACAGCAGCTCAGTGGCATCTAGGGGAGAGTGTGTGAGGTACATGGTGCCAGAGCAGGAGCTTTGAGCCTCTGACCAAAAGGGCTGGTAAAAAAGCTTGCCTCAGCAGAAGCTCCAGTGGCAACCAAGCTTCCGCCCCTCTCCTTCCCCCCGCCCCTGCACTAGGCCACTTTAGGCTCTTGGATCTCTCTTGGGTGCTGTGGGTGTCTGCTCCTTTCAGATCTCTTCTACATCAAGGTATCCCCCGCCCCCCATTAGGGTCCCAGACCGTCTGCAGGGGGGTATCCTACATCAGCCCCCTCTGCCACCCCAGGAACAGAATGCAGACACCAGTTCCTCTTCTCTAGGGAAAGGAGCTGCCTGCCCAACCCCAGAAATGAAGAAGGAAGCGGGAAACTGGCCCTTCAGCTGGAATTTCTGTTCATGCTACTTTCCAGGGGAAAAAAAGATTCTGGAGCAATTTTGTCTTCTTTCTCTTTCAAGTCAGGACAATTGACCAGTTCCCAGGGTGAAGTTATTTGGACTCAGCCTCTTCCCATAAAGCACTTCCCCAAAGATTCTGCCATATGATCCTGTTTTTCATCCACCGATCACTGCAGCCTAGTCTGGGCTGCCGGTCCCTGGTATCCTCACTCACTGACTGTATTTTTATCACCCTCCCCTACACCCTGCATACTCATTTCTGCCTTTTCCTCCGACCCATAAGACTCTGATGTGGTTTTTGATTATTTCCCCTTTGTTTAATCATTCTAGTGAAATAGGACCCAAAATAGAAAACAAGAGAGTGCTGACTGGGATGGGAAGTAGACTGGCTAGAACAACTTCAAGTAACAGCAATGTGCTAATCGCACTCCCCTAAGCATCCCTAGCTCCTCCATTTATGGACTTCGTGTCACCTTACAAACCCCGGGCAGCACTTCTAATCCATGGACAATATGCGTGTGTTGAGCTTCTACTACGAAATGGGCTCTATTGTGCCAGCCTCCAGAGAGACAGAGTAGACATGGATGTCAAGGCTTTGACCCCAAGGGACCCTGTAGGGAATAAAGATGACATCTGCCCTAAACTAAAGCTCTCAACCAGGCCGTAAGGAGTAGAGGTTTCGTGGAGGAGGGGCATTTGACCTGGGACTTGAAAGATGGGAAAGATTTTAAAAGGCAGAAATAGCAAGGAACTGCCTGCCTCGCCAATGTAAAGGACA
>NW_006433024.1:20414462-20436463 GCF_000325575.1 Pteropus alecto | reverse complement strand
GGTCAGGGCTGGTGCTGGGCTGATGGGTCGAAGTTTTTCATATGATCCCTAAACAGAAGGAAGGATCGCCACCTTCCATGCCCATCCATGTTTCCTGCGCTACGCCTGTCTGGCTCTGACAGCGTCTAAACAAGACGAGTCACACTGTTGAGGGAAGTGAGCCCGAGAAACACTCAGGATCTTTGCAGCTGAACTGCAGCCACCATGGGCACCTCCACGAGACCCAATTTCTGCAGCCTGCGGGCCAGTGGAAGAGATGAAAACCTAGAGCTCTGGTGACTTGAATGACCGAGACCCAGGTCTCCCCAGAACTAGCCCAAGGCTGCTGGCCCATGGTCTGTTCCCTCCAAACATTTGAATGCTGCCCTCCTCAGAGTAGGTAGTTGAAGATTATTTTCTCTCTCACACAAACAGAATTATAGAGAGAGAGAAAAGAAAATGCCTCCAACCTCTCCATCTCAATGAAATAATCTCTGCTATTCATACAACCAATTAATAGGGAAAGTCTGAAAGAGCTTTACAGATCGCACAAATTCTAAGTGTGGGGCTGATCGGCACCTCTTCTGGAACCATCCTGCCAAGCACATCTCAGTTATCCGAGAGAGGCCATCACTGGTCCTCATTTAACTGTCACGCTCCCCTCCCCGAAACACATACTCTATCACATCACCTGAGTCTGATTCTACCCCACCTCGGGACCCCCTTCCTTCCCTGGCACTGATCACTATCTGGAATTCTCTCGTTCATTCATTTGTGTTCTTGTTGATCCTAGGTCTCCTTCCTTAGCCCCCAACCAGACTGTGTCCCAAAAAAATCAGAGTCTGTCATGGCACTGTAGTGTCCCCAGTGTTTTTGCAACAGTATTAGCATGAAGTAGGCACTCGATAAACATTTACAGAAATCCGCAAAGGGCTAAAAAGTAGTATCCGTCAAACTTATAAATGCACACGCCCTCAACTCAGAGTGACTGCAGATGAGATCAGGAGGATGAATCTGACTTGTTTTCCTCAAAAGAACCAAGAGAAGCTCTGAACCTCGATCATCTAAGTAATTTATTACACCACTGTCTGTAATCACAAAAGGCTGGAAAAACCTACATGTCCTTATGGTTAAATAGATTACAGTACAGTTATACAATGAGGATACTATGCATATCTATAAAAGAACAGGAAGTTCTTTGTAAACTAGTACAGAAAGATTTCCCAGATATAATCTTAAGTGAAAAAATCAAAGCACAGGACAATGTCAAAGTATGTTATCATTGGTGAAAAAAAAAATCATGGAAACTGTATTCATATTTGTTTGTTTATGCAAACAGTATTTCCAGCCAGGTGCAAAAGTACTAGTTATAATGACTACCCACAGGGAGGGAATCTGGATTATTGGGGAGTACAGAAGATTTTTCACCATAAACCTGTTTGTAACTTGTGAATTTTGAACCATAAGAACGTACTACCTATTCAAAAATAAAATCAATTAAATCAAGTATATTCGTATATTTACAACATATCTTGATTGAATAATTTGATGAATGTAGTTCAGAGTTTCCCTTGGTGGCTTGCAGGAAATGTAAGCCAGTGTCCCCTCCTATTCTCATTCAGGGTCACACCCCACACTCTTCCTCTCCCTGCCTCTCCCTGCCCCTAAAATAAGGCCAAATTCCTGAAGGTTGAGCCCCTGCACAAGGCTGTCCCACATGCTGGCGGGAGGTATGTGAAGGACAGGTAAACAATGGCTTGTGGTGGCAACAGAAATTCTCTCTGTGCCAGTGTGTTCCAGTAAATAGAATAAAAGAATGTTGTCATGTTTACCTTCTAGGGAGTTTTACAAAAGCAACTTTCCTGCTTCCTTAAACTACAAGATAAAAGAAAATAAACTCGGTTCTGCTCTGAGTTGACTGGCTTAGCTAGAAACCACGGATCCTGGGGGAAATTTGAGATAAAGAAGTGGCAGTAGCCTCATGCGTGCCATGCCTGGTATATCCTGGGAGTCCTGTCTAGAACCAGTATAATTCTTGAGCTGATGGAAAAGGGTCTCTTGGAAGCCTACAACAGCAGGGCCAGCCCAGAGAATCCAAACTAATCTGACCGGCCTCTGGCAGCAAGCAGAGCCAGCTTCCCAGTGTGCAACCTACATTTAGGAGGGTCCCTGCACTGTTTAATGCTCTGCTGTCACCATCTGAAATTCTTAATACATTTTTAACAAGCGGCCCACATTTTCATTTTGTATTGGGCCCTGCAAATGATGTAATTAGTCCTGCAAGAAGTGTCACAAAAATCCTTGTCATCTCAAGTATCCTGGTTTATTGTTTGTTGTAAAAAAAAAAAAAGTGTCTATTCTCATTCTCAATGTATCTGAGTTTATCAGATCCTTTCCTGAAAGCCATTTTAGGAAAGCTTGAGGGTCAAGCTGTGCATCTGTGGACATGTGGGAGGGGAAGAGCACAGTCAAGGTCAAAGTCAAAGTTACGGGATGGGGTGAGCTAAGGGAATCCACCAACTTGGGTACAACCAGGCACTGCCAGCATTTCTCTTTATTCCTGGCTCCCACAGGGTGCCTAAAATTACATGTTCACAGTGTAGCACCTTTGAGGAAAATCCAAAGAAGTAACAGGGGCAAGGCCTCTAATTTTTGCATTTATTCTGTGAGTCAAGAACTGTTTATTGAACAAATAGATGCTAGGCATACAATTGGAAGGCACATTGCTTGCCCTCATGAAGCTTATAGTGTAATGGAGCTGGACAGTATGTAACTAAATGAACACAGTGACAAATACGAATTGCAGTAAGTACTGTGAAGGAAACAAATAGACCTCAAGAGAGAATAACTGGTGAGCAGTGGAGAGGCGCAGGGAGAACACTTGGATAGGGTGACTAGGGAGGCCTCTCTGAAAACTCAACTCTTCGACTGAGACCTAAAAGATGAACAGAAGCAGCTATGTGAAGAAAGGAGAAAGAGCCGACAAGGAAGGGGAACAGCATTGGAAAGGACATTGGGATGCTAGAATATGCAGGCATCTGGCCGGCCCATGAACTAGATGAAAGGCCAGTGTGGCCAGAGTGTCAAGAGCAAGGTGGGGAACGCAGTGAGAGGTGTCTGGGCTGGAGAGGTAGGCAGGGGCCAGTTCCAGGAGGACTGGATAGGTCCCACTGGGAACCTTGGGCTTCATTCCAAATGCAACAGATTGTCTTTGAAGATTTGTAAGATGGATAATAATGCCAGTAGATTTGCATTTTGGAAAGCTTACTCTGGCTGACATATGTACACAGGAATGGAGGGGGACAGAATCTCAAATGATAAAACTAGTTAGGAGGCAGTTGTAGGTAAAAGATGACCGTGTTTCAGTTGGGGTGGTAGTCATGGAAATAGGAGGAAATGATTGGAAATAAAATATACTTTAGAGAGGAAATAGGATTTGATAATGGGTTGGGGGGAGGGGAATTTGAAGGGGAAAGAGAGATGTCAAGGGTTATGGCCCATGGGTATCTGGCATGGGAGACTGGATGGCTGCAGGTGACATTTACGGAATTAGGAAAAAACAAATTTTGGAGGTGGGGACTGAGATCGGAATACCCATCAAGAACATATTTATTTGAGATGACTCTGAGATATCAGAGTGGAGATGGTTATCCCACTCCCCACAAGACAAGTCAGAAGGAGGCCTCTGCCCACTTGGAGGTATGAGATGATCAGAAGAGAAGGGCAGAACTAAGCTTCCTGCTCCCTCACTGCCAGCCAGTGGGTCCTGGGACCCTACACTGAGACACCAGGAGAAATTCTGCCTGCAGGATTTAGAATCATCAGTGCCCTGTCTCTCTTACCTTCACCTCACCCTCTCAATTGCCTCAGTTTACCACCTGATATGGCACTCATGTGCAAAATAACGAAGTTTAGGACAAGTGCACTCCAAGTAGCAGACATGTGCCTTGTAGAAGGGCTCATGCTCATTGAATGTGGGCAGCAGCCTTTTCTCGCAAGCACAGAGTCCCTAAATCACACTGGCCTGGGGCAGGAGGCCTGGTTGGGCGCGTCCTCCATCATCACAGCACTTGGGGGCTTACAAATCACTTCGCATCCATTGTCTCATTCTCTCAACAAACTTTGAGACCAGACAGAAATGATCATTAATTCTACTTTATATAAGGAGTTTCAGAGAGGTTAATCTAATTTGCCTCAGTCATACAGATAATACATAGAGGAATCAGGAATCATATAGTCAGGAATCAAAACAAGTCTATCCGATGTCAAGTGCAAGGCTCTTTCTATCAAACCGTGTTATTCCTTTGTAGAGACAACCCATGTTTAGAGAAAGCTGCCTTCACTTCTGAGATATCATGTGAAAAGCACTGAGAGGGACCCATGGCCTGTGACACTGCCCAGAGCCACAGCCTATCAGAGTTGCAAGGGCCCAGAGTCTCATCATTTTACAGATGAAGCAAAAAACAGAGGCATGGAGGGAAGGAAGTTCATGACAGAACCAGCACTAAAACTCAAATCTCTAGCCCAGATCTCTTTCCACTTCACTCAAGGCTTCCTGGGTTTGGCCCTCTTAAATCTACAGAAGGGTCAGCTACTGTGCCAGAAGAGCTTTTGAGGGAAGAGTAACCAGAACACAGTAAAAGGTTGCTTGGCAACTAGGAAGGTGGGCATGTGTAGTTTTACTCCCTGGCATCCATTTACCTTTCTTTCTGGTATCCTCATCCCCAGGCATCCTCTAGGTGGACCACTTATACCCACTTCTCAGGCTCTGGAGTGCATTTCACTTCCTGCTTTAGGAGTAGGCATGTGACTCAGGTTTGGCCAATCAGAGCATCACATTTCCCAAGCCACAGTGATTGGCTAAGGAATGGACATGTGACCTGAGCTCAGCCAGTCACACTTTCTCCCCCAGGAGTAAGGCAGGGGCTGAAGAAACGGCTGGAGTTATTCCTTTATGCTGCAGTAGCCTGTGCTTTTTAATCTAAATCTTTAGCCTTCCTAACAATTCATCCCAACTGAAGACCCTTCAGCAATCCTTTTGAGATGAAAGTTAGAAAATCAAGTAATAATATTCGTTCCCTTAGTTCCTGACAAGAATCTCTTTCACTGAGGAATAACAGCTTTGCTCCTGAAGTTACTTGGAAAAAGGAACCCAATGTAAGAAAATTCAGCTGACAATGAAGTCTTTAAATCAGAGACTCTGTGCGTGGTCCACAGACTGACTGTATTAGAAACTCTGGGGGAGAGGCCAGAAGTCTGGATTTTCAGAAACTCTCTAGGTGATTCCAATGCCCATTAGAGTTTGAAAACTATTGCTTCAAACCATTAAGTTCAGTCCTATACAGATTTACTTAAAACATTCAGATATGAAGGGAAAAGATGCCTAAAAGTTATATCTCATTTCAGACCAAATGTTACAGGATCATTTTAGGTTAATCTAGTGATTTGGAAACAGGGCTTTGCATCAAACAAACTTAAGTTCTAACCCTCGCTCAGCTACCCTGTGTGTGATTTGGTCAAGTTGTGTCACTTCTTTGAGCCTCAGCTTTCTCATCTGAAAAATTTGCCCAGTAATAACATCTCCTTCATGGGCTACTATGGACATTACATGAGATAATGACTATAAAATTGCTAGCATATAATAAGCTCTCAATAAATTTCAGCTCATTATTATATTTATGGAATTAAGCCTATTATTACTTATTTATAAGCACTGACTTCTTTTCATCGTCTCATGCTGGCTGGAACACATTTCCCATGTGTTTGAAATTGATGTCCAGCATGAGAGCACACAGAATGTAATCAGAAGGCTTATGTCTGAGGCCTGGCACTGCCAATAACTGCATGACATTCACTGACTCGATTGCCATCTATGAACTTCAGTTTCCCCATGTATTAAATAAGTGGGTTGTAACTACAAGGACTATTAGGTCCTTCTGGGCCTTCACACTCTGAAATTCTATGCCTTAAGCCTTGAGTGGAGTTTTTAAATTGGCCATAGGAAGCACAGCCTTCAGTGCTAAAATACATCTGGGAGCATCTATTTCTTAGGATGCATGAAAGAAAGACTAATATCTAAAGGTAAGCATTAGAGAGAGGCAAATCTTCCTACACAGCAACTGTCCCTGAAGATTTACCCTCCCAGAGCACCATCCCATCCTCACGGGGCCAGGAGAAGCAGTCTCCCTTTCTCTGTCTATTGGTAATTGCTTCATCACTTGGCTTGAGTTGTGTACTCAGAAACTCTGGCCAGGGGCCCTCCTAAAACAGAAAGCAGAGTGACCACTATCCCTTGAACCTGCCAAAAGAACAAGAAGTTCAGTCTCTTTTGGGTTTTAAGCCAGGCTCCAGTTCATCTCACAAATAGCCCTGATCTGTTGAAGACAAAATGGCAGGGCATTGAATCATCTCATTTCATTTTCTTCTTTTTGCTACCTATTTTCTATGTTTTTCCCTTTATGTTGAATGTTTATTGCATCTGTTTCTTCCTCAAAGCAGTAACTTCAAATGGAGACCATCACCAAAACCATAGTAATGGTTTTCTTTGGTGATGAGAGTACAGCATAATGGGGAGAATGGAGGCCCCGTTCTATCACCGAGTCTCTGCATAACTTGGGAAAGTCACTTAGTATCCCAGGCTATGTTTGTCACTGTTGAAAAGTAAGGGGAAATTGGACCAGCTCTTCGCCTATACTACTTTCCAAGACTGCAGAACACCACTCAAGGATTGTCAGCTGGTGAAAATGCTGTAGAGAAAAAGTCTCGAGTCCCATCCTGCCCCCTTCACAATCACAGGCCACCGCTTATGTTTATGGATGTGAGTAAATGAGGAAGAACTGTTTATGGATGTGAGTAAATGAGGAAGAACATGTGAATTGATTGATGCAAATCCATGAATAATACAACCCTGATGTCCTGCTAAGGGACCAGGCAAGGGAGGTGGAACAGCGGACCAGTGGAGAGGTCACGGAAGGATCACATTCTTCCTCAGACTCCCAAACTCATAAAGATCAGACTGGGAAGACAGGTAGCTGAGCACTGAATTCACCCATCTCCCCTACATTTCAGGTGAAGAAACTGAGGCCCAAATTGAGGAAGTGAGTCCTTCAGGCCACACAGAGAGTAGGTGACTCCAGGTTAGTGTGTAGCCAATAAAAGCCCCTGACTCTGCTTTTATGTCATGAAAGTTGATGGGCCCAGAAAAATTTTTTGCCACTAGATTGGTAAATCAGATGGACCCTTCAGCCCTGCTGATCGAATGCTTGTGATAGCTGCTGTGGCACCCCAACCCCCTGAGGAGTAAGAGCAGAGGTGGTTCTGACCTTGGTTGCATTTTTCCCAGGCTATCTCAGACAAAGGGCCCGCCTGGCCTGGCCTTGTTGTCTTTTGGTCATAATCAGCTATGCTCCATTTTCTGCCATGTTTTATCCATGAAAGACTCCTTGGCTGCCCAACAAGAAAGCCAGGCCGAGGTCCCAGAGTCAGTATGAAAGCCAGGCTGGGACTCGTTTGATGTGAGAAAATACAGAGGATGTGCAGTCTGCAGCACCTTCAGAAATCCACATCTCTGCACACAGTGGCAGTGTGAGTAGTGGAAAGAACGGGCAGACAGGCCTGGGTTCAAATTCCAGCTACTTCAGCTGCATGACTTTGGGCAAGATACTTAGCCTCTGAATCTCACTTTCCTCATCTGTAAAATCAGGATAACACTGCTTGTCTCACAAGTTGTCAGATTGCATATGTAGCATCATTAACTTTGGGCCTGGAACATGGAATTCTGGGTATGTTTGCTTCCCCGATGCTCCAGGTGTGGAGTTGTGCTAGAAAAGAATTAGAGGTTCAGCCCTGACCTGCACCCGAGATTATGGTTGTGAATGTGCTTCGTAAACTGTAAAACATGCCAGTGTTTTCTCTCCTTATTAGCACATCCTGAGATGAATCAAATCCTCCTGAGACCTCAGACAAGTCATTAACCTCTCTGGGTATATCAGTCAGGGCCCCAGCAGGAAACAATTGCATCCTAACAGAGTAATTTGATTAGAGTGTGATAACTGGGCTATTTCCAAAGGTGTGTGCACAAAATGGGCAGTAGGATATCTCAGTGCTAGTTACCACAAGGAGCCCTTACTACTCCTAGGCCTTAAAGGAACAAAGGAGAAGCAGTCATTTGGACCAGAAAGGGCAGCTATATGGAGAGGGCCACGTGCTAGGAGCCTGGCTGTCGGTGAAGGGATGCAGCCCACCCAGGGCACTCAAACTGGGAAGGAGTTGAAAAAATAGTACCCTTTTTCCCTGCTCTCCTTTTGCCCTCTGATCTCCCGTGGGTGCTTCCCTGTGGCCTAACTAAACTGGATACCAGAGGGTGAGAGAACCCATTGATGCAGCCCACACAGGGTGGCCTCCCAGGATACAGCACAGGGTAGAGAATGGTGGGGAGCACGTCTGCAGGGGCAATTGACAGGTACCTAGCACACTGCACTTCAGTGTATTCCACAGTTAAAGGAAGGTATTGAATGAGATGATGTCTTCTTCTATCCCACCCTCTGATAGATTCTCAGGACTTTTTCCAAGCTTCAGATTCAGACCTAGGAGGGTTAGACCCAAGAAGAAGTCCAAGTCCTCTCCAAGGGAGACCTTTAGTCTTCCCAATCGATCAACGGCAAGGACATCCTTTCCTGGCAGCCTCAAATTTAAATGACACCACTGAGTCTTATACTCAAAGCAGTGGGCGAACCAGCCACAGGAGTGATTCTTTAGATTACTATATTTTAATATTTATTTTTCTGTTTTAACCAAAGTGAGCCAGGTGCATGTCTCAAATGCTAAACAGATGCCCTTCTGCTTTCACTCATTGGAAGAAATATAATGCAATGTAGAGGTCTCCTTAGGCCTTATCTTTAGAAATAATAAATTGCACGCAAGTGAACACCCTGGAGCAATCTAATTCTATCCAGCACCTTCTAGCTGACAGGCAATGTGGCTCCCAGGGGAGAAATCAAAGAGCTGAGTAAACCTGAAGAGACAATAGTTCCCTGAATCCCCTTTTTCAATCCATTCTAGATGGATGATATAAATCATGTGCCTATAAAAGAAAAGAGAAGAGAATGTTTCCTGGGAAACCTCAGCACAGGCAATCTGAGACAACAGTTAAAACCATGGGTTCTAGAATCAATAAAGCCCAGGTTTAAGTCCTTGCTCTGTCATTTACTAGTTGTCTTTATGACCTTGGACAAGTGACCTAAGCTTCAGTTTCCTCATCTGTCAAATGAGCATAATAATGATTATGTATTTCATAGGGTTATTTTCATAATTGAACAAAATAGTACAAATGTTTAGCACATAGTAAGCATTCAATAAGTGGTACTAGAGGGAAAATGAGGACAGATCAATGACACTGGATCCACAATCGTGGCTCTCCCCTCGCCATGGTACTTCATCTATGCTTCTTCTTTGTCTCTCATCACTTTCCCTTCCGTTTTGGCCATCCACATTATTTCCTGCTCTAGACATGTCAATCACAGTGCCAGCCATACCCACAGCCCCTTGCTGAGGTCCACTACCCTCTCCCCCATTTGATAGGGGTAGTTTTAGCTCTTTAAGCAAATCATCGTAATAAAATACTATGTATTAGTTATTCCACCGTTATAGAATACAGGGCAAGGAAAGGCCATCTCAATTCTGTAATGCAGATGGTACAAGAAACCAGAAAAGCTACATGAAACCTATCAACAAGCTGTGACAACACAAAAAGTACCTGTGGAAGCTCAGCCTGCAAATACAAAGCATACTCAGAAAAGAAGAAAAGAAAGGAGAAAGGAAAGGAGGGAGGTTTGAAAACATTTACCTTTTACTTATTATTTTTAATATTTTTATTTGTTTTATCTTTTATTTATTAGAAACTGGCAGGGGCATTGTCTATGAGATCATGAGGTGAGGACCACAAGCCTGGGAAGAAGTTTTATCTTTCCCTTTTTTACAGTTGAGGAAACTACAGCTCTGAGAGGGTAAGTGATTTACCCAGAGTCACACAGCTCGTTAGAGAAAAGTTCAAATTTCAACAGATACGTGTGTTTTGTGCCATCTCTTTCAAAAGTATGTTGCTAGCAATCTCTATAAATAGCTCCTGAAGTTTGCTGAATGTAAGGCTCATGAGTCAACACCACAGGCTATTTTGTAAAGTGGTAAATTTCATCATCATCCATTTGCATTGTGGCAATGTACCTAAAGACAATATTTTATCTTCTCTGTCATCTAATCTTTAACATGCATCTTTTAAGGTCATAAGCTGCTGGCCTAAAGGAACCATCCAAAAACTGGAGGCATGGTGCTCTTCCAGCTTCGGCTTGTGTGTGGGTACTCTCCCTCTCTCCTTCATTCATGCAGCCTTTAACAAATGACAAAATCTTACTCTAAAATCTTGCCTCTGTGGTCTTATTTTTCCACATCCTTCTCCTCTTTCCAGCCCAGCTGACATTGCTGTAGTTCAGATCTTTAGATTATTGCAATAAACTCCAATGGCTCCCCACCTGCATCCTCTCTCCATTCCAATCTATTTTGTACACACTGCTGATTAATATATCCCCAACGCTACTCATATCACAGCACTTAAATACTTCCAATATTTCCCATTGCCTATAGAAAAGAGCCTCTTAGGCCCCATTCAGGACCCTCAATGATCTCTTTCTAATTTGCCTTTCCAATTTTGACATCCCTGCTCCAGTGCTCCCAGCAAGTTGTATTTTTCACTATTGTTCTCTACTCTCCCATATTTTCCCAAAACGATATGTCCACAGCCCAGCGTGTCTCTCTCTCTCTCTCTCTCTCTCTCTCTCTCTGTCTCTCTCTCTCTCTTTCAATTTTCCCCCTCTCCCTCTTCCTCCCTCCCATTTCTACTTCCTCAGTGAGGGTTCTCTTTGCAGAAGTCTCTCCCCTTGCGCCTGTAAGATAATTGCCAGTGGTTTCTAAGGCCACATGCTTTCAGGATCACAGTCAGCAGAAAAGAAAAATGTCTGTTTCCTGGTAGATCTCATTGTCCCTGACTGGCCTGACTTTGCTCATACACCCATCCTTGAATTATTGCTTGTAGCCATGGGATGAGATTGGCTGCTTTAGAAACTCTCTGAATTACCCAGTCATGAGGTTTGGGAAAAACTGACCCCCACCTTCAAGTTCAGGGATAGACCCTAACTGACCGAGGATAGTAGATGCTCTGGAGACTCTTTCTTCCATGAAGCTTTTCTCTTACTACCCTAGCTAGGAAGGAAATTCTTTCTCATCTGAACGTGTAAAGCTCTTTATCAGCATTTCTTCTAATGAAGTGACTGCTGTCTACTCTGTATTAAAGCTCTCCGTCTTACCTCTGTGTCCTGGACATCAATCATGGTGCACACCACATCTACAGTCTCCTCTCAGAAATGGCCCTGTCCACAGCCGCTGGCTAAGCAGCCAGCTCTGGGTTACTTCGTATGACCATATCCACCCTGTTTCCCTGCTGGTCGTGCTGATTAGGTCTGGGCTGAGCACTTGACCCAAAGACAGGCAACCATAGGCTGGCCAGCAGCTTCCGAGTAGTCCAAAATGATCATTTCTACCCAGAGACCTCAGTGATCGGCCTTGAAGGCTCTGAGCGAGCTGCAACAGGGAGGTGGAAGCCACGACACAAGGAAAAGACACAGAGAGTAGAGAAGGAACACTGTTATCCTCAAGAATAAGGAAGTAGAGACTCAGAGAAACAGCTAACTTGCCAACAGGTACTCTAAGTGTAAAGCTGACTCCCCCGGAAGTAGAGACTCAGAGAAACAGCTAACTTGCCAAAGCTCCCCTAACCAGCACTCCATATTCTCAAATTGTTTCTAAAGCAACTGTTTTACATTCGATACAGACAAATTCTTATTATACAAGCTAACAGAGGGAAATGTGAATAGGGAATGAACAAAAAGGACATTGTTGGTGGCTCCTTTCCCTGGGATGGGCACTCAGGACTTCTCTCCCTGTCCATTGGTCTTTTGGTCACTCCTTCCAAGACCGTCCAGGAACCTTTCCCCACTTCATACCTTGATCAGATAGTTTTCATCTACTCTCAGCCACGATGAGAAGGCAAAGCCCTGGAAGAAAGCCATTGCAGAGAGCCCTGTGGGGGAGGCTACCCATCCCACAATAATTTCTCCCTTCTTAAGACGTCCCCCACACCCACCCACCCATAGGTCCCAGTAGCACTGTGCTAGATACTTTCTTTTACGTGGATTCATTTTATTCTGTCAACAACCTGGAGATGTGAAACTAAGATTAAGTCAACCATGCAAGGCCGTGGTTCTCTAACATGTACAGTCACGACTGACTGACTTCAAAGCTCTTTCCATTGTTCACTGCTGCCTCCAAAACGGAAAGACAAATGGAGTTATTCTATTTGCCTTAGGACACAAGCATTCTAAGGTTTTTGCTTCATTTTCTTTTTATCGGCATTCATAACGGTATTCATAACAGATTATTATCTTTAGCCTTTCTTTTGGCCATGACACATCTGTAAAACACCAAATAAACCCTCGACTTGCTTAACAAGCCAGTATCATGAGTCTGAGGAGTTCATGCACATGGCCAGGTCCAACTAACCATGGGATACAGTGTTGAAACAAGCGGCTGTCCCGGGGTACTCAGTCAGATGGCTTGGGGTTCTCTTGTGATGAGGATATTACTGATGAGAAATTTATAAAGCCCTGAGCCAAAACCCTTCCGCGAAAATGGAACACTTCCAACATATTTGAGTGGAGTTGAAAACGTATATGTAAGATCCTGATGGGAGCTCTTCTCCGCAGATCCGAAGTTGTGTAGGCAGGTTGGTCCAAAAACACTCCCTAAATGTAGCTAAAAATTAAGTGATCCACATCCTAGTTTCAAATCATTCACCAGGGGCTTCTATTGCTTCAGTCTATCCAAATAATACCACCCCGATTTGAATATTTTATCTATTTCATTTGCAAAGTCAATACACTTATTCTGAGTGCCCATATGTGGCAGGTGCTACAGACCCAGTGGTGAATAAGCACCATTTCTTCCATTAAGGAGCTTTAGTCGTTAACTCAGAAGGCATTTCTGCAATTCCATTATAGCCCTAAGGAGAGCTTCTTTCTGCTGATGCACTATTATTACAATGCTGGTGCAGACAGGACCAGCACTAGCCCAAATAGCACTGTTGTACTGTTGGAAAAAGCATCCGTCCTCTAGACCATCAGAGGTCAATATCAGGGCTCACAATCTGGTGAGTCAGGCAAGCTTTCAGCCCCACTTACCCCTCACGCTGAGCTCCTTCATACAGTGAACAACCTGCTCACTATATGTGCCAACTCTGGGAGCAGGAAACTCAAAGATGAATGAGACATGATCTCTGCCCTTGAAGAGCTCATTTGGTCAAGGAAAGAAAGAAGGAAACACATACAATTTCCTATAAGCAACATAATAAAGTTATGTTTAAATATTATGAGAGAGAGCAGCGAGAGGGAGATGTGATCAGAGATAATGAGGCATGAAAACATGTGGCCAGTTTAGGGAAGACTGAATGTGTTTGGGCAGAATGGAATAATAGCTTTATTTTTCTACACCAGTGGTTCCCACGCCTGGAAAGTCATCAGAATCACTTGAGGAGCCCTTAGAAAATGAGGAAATTCTGCCACTTGCAGCAACATGGATGGACCTTGAGGGCATTACACTAAGTGAAATAAATCAGACAAATACTGTATGATCTCACTTATATGTGGAATCTTTTTTTAAAAAGAGAGTGAGAGAGAGAGATCAGATTTGTGGTTACCAGAGGGGCAGGGGCCAGTTACACGAACTTCCAGTTACAAAAATTTATTTAAATACTAGGAATGTAATGTAGCTCATGATGACTATTATTAACACTCTTGTATGATTTATAGGAAAGTTGTTAAGAGCAAATCCTAAGAGTTCTCATCACAGAGAAAATACATATATATAACATGTATCTATATGAGATAATGGATGTTAACTATATTGTGGTAATTAGTTCACAATATAAGTAAGTAAGTCAAATCATTATTCTGTACACTAAACTTACATTGTGCTGTTTGTCAGTTATATTTCAATAAAACCGGGAGAAAACAAGTAATAATTTAAAACTAAACAAACAAAAAAAAACAGAATAAAGAAATTACAGATTCCTGTCTGCGACACTCCCGCTAGTGGTGTGGAGCCTAAGAATCTGCATCATAAAGAGTTCCCCCACATAATTCCGGTGATTTGCTGGTTAGGAACCACAGGTGTGAACCAAGCCCCCACCCAGCCTCTACTCACCACCTAGTACCCAGTTTCTCTTGGTGAAATAATAGTGCTCAGAACTTTCTCCCTACAATAAAAAGGAAATGAAAGTTCTGTGGTTGCTAGAGCTGACTGCCCACGTGAGATTTCAATTCTGCTTTAGAAAGAGAAAAGGCATCTGAGACCCAAGGTCGCCGACTCATCCAACGGGTGGCTACATGGGGCTGTGTGAGCACCATCCATCCACTAAGATGGCCACTGCAAAGGTGTAGGCAGAGGGAAGGGAGCAGCCTGGCCAAGAGAGTGGCCCATGAACAGGAGTCCTAATGACAAATCCTTCTCTCACCTGTGCCCACATCCACCGAAGGATTCCTCCTTCCTAACCTCCTTGGTTATGACCTATGGATTTGGGGAATTTGGTGCTGGGTACTGAACTGGAAGATGAAGTATGTTCCTAGGACACCAGCAAGGCAGGCGCACACACGAACATGCACACACAAGAATGAAAAGAAAAGAGCTTGATATATTTTTTTAAAAGCTCTGATTTTTTCCATGGAAAAAATATTTTACCTTTGGTTTATTTATTATATATTGTTCTTAGATAGAATTACTTGTGGGAGTGGAAGTGAACACAATTTTTTTTTGCCTTTTTTTTTTTGTAATTAATAAACTTTACTTTTTAGGACGCTTTTAGGTTCATGGCACAATGGAGCAGAGGTACAGAGAGTCCCCCTATACCCCGGTCCTCACACAAGCATAACCTCTCCCACTATCAACATCTCTGAATCATTTGTTACAATCGATGAATCTTCATCGCTATACTTTAGGGCTCACTCTTGGTGTTGTACACTCTGTGGGTTTGGAGAGATGTAAGATGACATGTATCCACCAGTGCACAGTTTAGTTTCACTACCTTAAAAATCCTCGGTGCTCTACCTATTTACTCCCCTATCCCCGCAACCAACCCCTGGCAACCATTAATCTTTTTGCGGTCTTTATAGTTTTGTCTTTTCCAGAATGTTGCATAGTTAGAATCATACAGTACGTAGGCTTTTCAGGTTGGCTTCTTTCACTTAGTAATATATATTTAAGTTTCCTCTATGTCTTTTCATGGTTTGCTAGCTCGTTTCTTTCAGAGCTGAACAATATTCCATTGTCTCGATGGACCACAGTTTGTTTATCCATTCACCTATTGAAGGATATCTTAGTTGCCTCTAAGTTCTGACAGTTATGAACAAAACTGTTATAAACATCTGTGTGCAGATTTTTGTGTGGACATAAGTTTTCAATTCATTTGGGTAAATACTATGAAGTATGCCTGTGGGATTGCATAGTAAGAATATGTTTAGTTTTGTAGGAAAATGCCAAACTGTCTTTCAATGTGGCTGTACCAGTTCACATTCTCACTAGCAAAGGATGAGAATTCCTTTTGCTCCACATGCTTCCCAGCGTTTGGTGTTGTCAGTGTTTTGGATTTGGGCTAGTGATATCTCTTTGATGTTTTACTTTGCAATTTCCTAATGACATATGTTACTGAACATCATTTCATATGCTTACTTGCCATCTATATATCTTCTTTGATGAAGTTCCACTTTATTGATTTTAGACCTTTTCTAATCTATGCATACAATGCTATAAATTTCCCTCTAAACACTGCTTTCATTGCATACCACAAATTCTGATAAATTGTGTTTTCATTTTCATTTAGTTCAAAATATTTGTTAATTTCTCTTGAGATTTCTTCTTTGACCATGTGTTATTTATTTAGATGTATGTTATAGTCTGAAAGTAGATCATATATGATTTATATTTCTTGAATTTGTTAAGATGTGTTTTATGGCCCAGAATGTGGTCTCTTTGGGTGAATGTTCCATGTGAACTTAAGAAGAATGTGTGCTCTCCTATTGTTGAAGTAGTCTATAAATGTCAATTACATCTGGTTGACTGGTGGTGCTCTTGAGTTCAACTATGTCCTTACTGAATTTCTGCCTGCTGGATCTATACATTTCTGATAGAGGGATGTTAAACTCTCGAACTATAATAGTGGATTCATCTGTTTCTCCTTGAAGTTCTATCAGTTTTTGCCTGGTATATTTTGGTACTCTTTTCTTAAGTGCATACACATTAAGGATTGCTTGTCTTCCTTCAGCATTGACCCCTTTATCATTACATAATGCCCTTCTTCCTATTAACTTTCCTTGCACTGAAGTCTGCTCTGTCTGAAACTAAGAGAGCTGCTCTCACTTTCTTTTGACTAGTGTTAGCATAATATGTCTTTCTCCATCCCTTTACTTTTAATCTATATGTTTCTTTACATTTAAAATGGGTTTCTTGTCTACAGCCATGCCCCCCTGAACGTGCCCGATCTCGTCTGATCTCGGAAGCTAAGCAGGGTGGGGCCTAGTTAGTACTTATGGGAGACCACCTAGGAAGACCAGGTGCTGTAGGCGTTAAAAAATAAAATAAAATGGGTTTCTTATTGATAACAGATACTTAAGTCTTGTTTTTCATTCATTCTGACAATCTCTGTGTTTTGATTGGTGTATTTAGACGATTGATATTTAAGGTGACCAGTGATATAGTTGGATTATTAGGTACCATATTTGTTACTGTTGTCTGTTTGTTGCTTTTGTTCTTTATTCCTGTTTTTTTCTTCCACACTTTTTCTGCCTTCTATGGTTTTTACTACGCATTTTATGTTTCCCTTTTCCTCCCTTTTTAGCATATCAGTTATACTTTTAAACTTTTTTTCGTGGTTTCCCTAGAGTTTGCAATACACATTTATAACTAATCCAAGTCCACCTTCAAATAAGACTATGTCACTTCAGAGGTAATGCAAATCCCTTATAAAAATAAAATATTTCTAATTCCTTCCTCCTACCTCTTGTATCATTGCTGTCATTCACTTCACTCATATGTAAGCATACATAAGCATATGTAGATACATAAGCATACATAATCAAATACAGTATTGCTATTATTATTTTTAAACAAAATATTATCTGTTAGATCACTTAAGAATTTAAAAAATAACTGTTTTTATTCTACCTTCACTTATTCATTCTCCAAAATTTTTCCTTTCTTTGTATGGATCCAAGATTCTCACCCATATCATTTTCATGGTTCTATGATTAGATCTCAGTCCTTCTGGTGAGCCTCTGCCCCTGGACCAGCAACTTCACCAATGCATCTGTTTTTCTCCCACCTTAGGTGGCACCAGATGCTTAGATGGTCTGGAGTTATGTATTTCCCTTTCCCCACATGGAAGTCCAGATGGGGCTGGAATTGGGTACTTCCCCTTTCCTCAGTTAGGTTAGGCTCTGATTAAACCCTAGTAGGTTAAGTTCTGGTGGTTTCTCCTGAGGGCAGGCCTTGTTAAAAAACAAACAAACAAACAAAAAATCAGAATGCTCTGGCATATTTCAAAATTGTTTTTTTTCACCTCCACCTGCTGGAAGTATGAGTATTTTTCTCCTGTGTTCACTGGGAGGACCTGGTAGAGGTCCTGCAGGTAGAACTCACAAAAGTATGGGAGCCCCGCAATGACTGGATTCCCCCCGAGTTCTTACCTCTCAGAGTCGCCCACACTGAGCCTCCAGCAATTTGTCAATTGCAGTTCAGGTTTTCTTACTCTACCATTGAGTCCCATGGAGATTTCTATACCTGAAGATCATGATTCTCTGTATCCGCCTGCATACATCTGTCTTTACAATTTGGGGGTCAGCAGTTTGCCCTGTTACCTCGCTTTTCCGATGGATCTAAGAAAAATTTCAACTTTTTAGTTCATTCAGCTTTTTATTTGTTGTTAAGACAGAGCAGCAATTTCTAAGCTCCTTACATGCCGGATAGGAAACTGGAGGTCCCTCATCATAATTTTTTCAGTGCTTAGGGTCTCTCAAAGGTCTTGCACTGCCCTGGGAGAACTGAATTTCAATTAATATTTATCCAGCACCGTCTATGAGCCAGATGTCTGTTAAGTCCTGTGAAAATGAATAAATAAAAATCTCGTTTAAAATGGAGTTCAGAGCCTAGAAGAAGAGAGAACTTTCATGCACTAATCTCTCAATGCACACCACTGACCCCAACAGGAAGAAATTGTACCTTGCATCTCCGACAGGAAGTGATACTGCTATAGGACCTCAGCAAGAAGAGAAGATTCCTCCTCGCCCAGTAACAGCTCAACCAATGGGAGACTGCCACAACTCGGCCAACGAAAGGTCACTATACTTCGAATTTTCAGGCCCTTCAATGGACTCTTGGCTTACAACAGCACCTCCCAAGTTCATAAAAGAGCTTTCTCTCCTTTGTTTCTCCGGACTTGTATGTGGTACACCATGAGACTGCATGTTCTGAATTGCAATTCTTTGTTGTTCCCAAATATACCCATTTTGCTGGAGAAATATCTGACTATATTTTTATAAGGTCAACAACATTTTCACACTCATTATTTCATTAAGTGCTCACAACAGCCCTGAAGTGGGTATTACAATTATCCCCAATTTTATAGATGAAGAAGCCGATACTCAAAAAAATGTAAATGACTCGACGAGATTACTCAAGTAGAAAGTAGTAGAACTAAGATTAAAACCTGGTCTTCTAACTCCAAGGCTAAGGAGACTTAACTTTAGAAAATGAAAAGTCTCCAGTGATTTCCTACTCCACCTCCTCCTCTCAAGGACCTTCACTCATGTTTGAGTTGGCATGAAGGTGAGGACATTTGGGAAGCTGAGGCCCACCCTCTGAATCCATGCTGTAGCAGAGGCTTGAGCATCCATATGGCCAGTGCGGTTCATGTTTATTCTGACTTCCCAAAATGTACTGCCAGAATTAGCAGACAACTATCACAGTCCAATTTCAAAAGCAGTTCTTCCATTTTATATCTAGATCAGATGTCTATGGATCTTGACCAAGGTCTACGAATTCCTCAAGGATCCTCTGGGGCTTCAAAAGGCTTGTGAATCTATTGCAACCATGTTTCATTTTGTAGCTGTGAGAAAAATATGAATTTTTCTAAGGAAAGGGTTTATATTTGTCATTAAATTCTCAAAAAGTTCTCCAATGCAAACAAGGTTAAAAAATAATTAATATAGATTTTATCCCAAAAGAATATGTTTTAAATTTTCTACCCCTGGACCAGGGAGAGAACCAGATACAAAGAAGAAATGCAGCAGTTCATATCAGGAAATAATAATCACACTAATACTTCGGTAATTACTTTTTTCCTCTGTGCTGATCGAGACATAGAATATAAAAATGGGATAAAGACCCAGCTCAGAGAAAAAGAAAGGCAAATGAACCTGACACATATTAAAAAAAAAAAAAAAAAAACCTCAACGATTTGTGCTGAGACCAAGAGGATGCATCTGTTTCCTGAATCAACCAGATCAAATGAGCACTGCATCAAATGCTGCCTGTGCTGAAACTATTCTCTTCCAGAGAAAGACGAAGCAGTTACGCTCAGAGGGGCAGGGCAGGGGGGAGAGTAAGCCCAGGCAAAATAAGAATTACAATCTCTACTTTAGAGTAATGTCAATGGATTTTTCATCATGGCACCTTCTCCAAACTAAAGCTCACTCCTCGCAGGTATTATTGGTAAAGTGCCTAAAAGTAACTTTACTCTCCGAAATCTTTATACGATGAAGGCTTCGGATCAATGTGTCTGATTTATTTCTGCACACGCTGCTTTGTATCTTAGCGCCCACTCCTGCGTCTTTCCCAGTCTTCCCCATGCCTGTTGTGATCCCGTCGTGCTTAATTCTTCGCCGTGCTCTGTTGCCTCTACACTTTTGCATGTGCTTTTCCTTCTGTGTTTGCTTTTCCCTCTGCTTAAAACACTGTTCACTCCTTTGTTTTCCTGGCTATCTCCTCCTCAGCCCAAGAGACATCTCTTCTAAGGAGCATTCTTCAACTCCTTAGGAAGAATTGTCTGTCCTTGACATCTCGATGCTATACTATACTGTGCCTACCCTTATCCTAATAGCCAGTACATCCTTCCACTCTCAGTTCCTTGAGGGCAGGATCCATGTCTTTCACCGGGGATCTCTAAATGTACCTGACACCTAATAGGCTTTTACTGAATATGTGTAAAATGAACGAGGGGTTATTTTCCCAGTACTTAGATAAGGAGCATTAAGTAATAGACTCTTGTGCAACTATTCTGCTGTTGAAAGTAATAGAAATAATCTCTCTTCCTTTTTTTTTCTTCTTCTTGGAACCTGGGTATTTTAGAATTACTGACCTCTCAATATCAAAAAGCTCAATTTAACACCCCTGTCCATATCAAAGGGGCTTTAAGAAAAGATAAATAATCTGATTTATTATAAGAAAACAGATTATGTAATACAATAAAAACAAAAGGAAACCTCAAAAATCCGTTTCCTTTTTCTGAGGCCATTATTGTGGTGTCCTCAGAAATGGCCATCGTTGACCTTTCTTTGAAATCTGCTGCATGTGATATATACATTGCTTTAATTATCTAGTTTTCCAGGAGGCTGAATCAGGGCTACTTATTTTGTTATAGTAATGTTCAACTCCAAGTCTGAGAAATGTGGTTACAAAACAGAGAGTCTACATAAAGCTTTTAATATTCTTCCTCTAGAAAAAGTAATGTGTGGATAGAAAAAAGAAAACAGACCAGAGGTCAGTGTCTTCAGTCATGACATCTGACTGAGAAGACCTGAGTTCCTTCTCTGCTTGCTTAATGTGCTCAAGGAAAATTAATCAAGTCACATGCAAAAAGAAATACTACTTTAATATCAGAAATGGGATTTGAAATAAATCCAAATTCTTAAAGAATAGAATAGCTGCTTTCTTTCCAGGAAACAGTAGCTGCACCAAATGACCAGCTGAGGCTAGAATTCTATGATTCTTTTTTCATGTTGGAATGGTAGACAATCATAAATTTTTAGATCTAAAAGGGACTTTGAAGATCAGTAACTCCAAGCTCTCACTCTTACCCTTCCTGCTTTGACTCATATCACTCTGTCATTATATTCCTGGAGAGCACAGGTGGAATCCAACCCAAAAGAGGCTTCCTCAGAAGGATTCAGTCTTCTGAATGTTTGCCCCGAGGATCAGCTGGTCTAAATGCCTTCTTTTCTCTCACAAGGAAGATGATCTCTAAATATAGCCCTCCCACGGATGCGTCCAGTGCTTTATGATGTACAAAGCGTGCTCTCATCACTGTCTCTAATTCAATGAAGAATGATTCAATGGCTCTCCAAGGTCACCCAGCTTGTTAATGGTGGAACCTGGACCAGAACTCCCGGTGTGATGCTCTTTCCTCCTCGCCATAACAATTTCTTACTGAAAATTATTTTTAAATGCTATTTATACAATTCTGAGCAAGAGGATTTGGCCATCTGCAGGAATAATATGGAGGCAAGTTAAAGATTCTGATGTTTTACAATGAAATTAACAAATCCCTTCATGAGGTAGACACACTGCAGGCAGCCCTTAAACAAGGAAATGTAAAAGAGGCATCTCAGTCTACAGCCATGCCACCCTGAACAAGCCCAATCCCGTCTGATCTCGGAAGCTAAGCAGGGTTGGACCTGGTTAGTACTTGGATGGGAGACCACCTAGGAAGACCAGGTGCTGTAGGCTTAAAAAATAAAAAATAAGGGATTGTAAACTGACAAGGTCCTTGCAATCTGTGAGGTCAACGAAGGGTTGCCTCGCCTAAAAACAAAAAAAAAAGAGAAATCTTCCCTCTCCTCCTACCCCCTTTCCCCCACTCAACATGTTACTTT
>NW_006433024.1:20353563-20414430 GCF_000325575.1 Pteropus alecto | reverse complement strand
AAAGAAAGAAAGAAAGAAAGAAAGAAAGAAAGAAAGAAAGAAAGAAAGAAAGAAAGAAAGAAAGAAAGAAAGAAAGAAAGAAAGAAAGAAAGAAAGAAAGGCAGGCAGGCAGGCATCTCAAAGCTGGAGAGAAATGGTAACACCAAAGTCAGCGAGCGGTGTTTTGCCTCATTTCAAAGCAGCGCTTCTCAGAAGCAAATGTGCGTTGTCTAAAAAAAATGAAAATAAAAATGAATGTGCATAAAGTCATCTTAGAATCATGATGAAAGCAGATTGTGATTTACAAGGTTTTGCGTGGGGCCTGAGATTATGCATTTCTAATACTCTTTCAGGGTTTACCAAGGCTGCTGGTCCAGGGAGCACACTCTGAGTAACTAAAGGAAGAACGTCATCGAGGAAGCAGAAGACTTAGATCCAAGTCTCAGTTATGCATTCATGAGCCATGTGAACTTGAGTCAGTTTCACTTTAAATGTGTTTCTTCATCTGAAAAATGGGGATTATAATGAGATTTTCATCTGCCAGCTGTTTTCTGGGACTCTGTCCTTAGTATATGTGCATATACAAGTGTGGGAAAAATTTTGACCATCAAAAATGTTCATCACAATACTTTTCGTAATCATGAAAAATAAGAAGAAACCTAAATGGCCAAATTAGGGAAAAACAAAGCTTTAGTAATCTTGGATATATCTATTCAGTTGAATATTAAGCAGTCACTTAAAATTATGTCTGGGGAGAAGACATAAGAATATGGGAAAATGTTCATGCGAAGTTTTAAAACCAAAATACAAAATTATATATCCAGAATGATCAATACACTGTATATGTAAAACCCCTACTCTGGTTGACTCTCAAGGATACTGAGAATGGATGAGAGAGGACGTGATAACTCACTATAGAGCTATGAGGTATGATTATGGTTATTTTCTAATGGCATGGAGAAAATCCAGGCCAGGTCTCACTCCCTGCTTTGGCAGCCCGCCCTAATTCTGCAACATAGCATTTCCTAGAAGGGCCGGCTCTGATGTGAACATTCCCTCTTAGCAGGAAGAATTCATTCTGACTATGCTCGAAAATATGAATCCAAGAAGCAAAGGACGTGTATTTCCTATTTCTGTTGTTATCTTGGAGGAAGAGGAAGAAGGGGACAATTTTTAAAGAGTTTTCTGAGACGAACTATTTAAAAAGTGAGGTTCAAAGGGCAGAATGTGATTGATTGTAAGGTCAAACTTGGGTTTGAATTCCAGATTTGTCATTTACTGGTTGTGGGACTTTGAACAAGTTAAACAGTAATTTCTCTGAGCTTTAATTTCCAAATCTGTAAAATGACTCTTTATACTATAAAATAAATATCATAAAAACAGTATAAATTTTATACTTAAAGACTGTAAAAACAGTATGTATCTCAGGGTAGTTTGAGGATTTAATGAAATAATGAAAAGTGCCTCACATAGTTTCTGGCACATAGTAGATTCTCAGTAAGACATAACTAATTATGGAAGACAGGCCTTAGGGCGGACCCTGGGTTCATTCCCTGTGTGGGTGTGGATGGGACCTTCAACTTGCTTGCAACCAGTAGAATGTGGCTAGCATGGTAGGAGTTACAAAAATATGCATAAGGTTCCATCCTACTAGCATGTTACAGAGCCACTCTCCATTGCTGGCTTGGAAGAAGTAAGCTGCCATGTTGTCATAGGGCCACATGGCAAGGACTTGCGAGTGGCCTCTATTAGCTACAGCGAGAAAACAGAGACCTCAGTCATACCAACATAAGAAAATGAATTCTGCCAACAACCTGAGTGAGTTTGGAAATTAATTCTTCCCTAGTGGAGCCCGCAGATTAGGATGCAGCCCAGCTGCCACCTTGATGACAGCCTGATGAGATCCCGAGCAGAGGACCCAGCTAAACTATGCCAGAATCCTGATACATAGGACTATGGGGGTAATAAATGTGTTGTTTTAAGCTTCTAGATCTGTGGTAATTAGTTACACAGCAATATAAAGACAATACACTAATATAAAGTAGATAACTAGTTCTTAACTTTTGGCCATTGCTTGCAATAAAGCAGCTCACCTTCACTTCACCAATGCTGATTGAACACCCACTCTTCTATTGGGGCAGAATCGAAGAACAGGAGACAGAACTTGCCCTTAATGAGCTAAAAGTCAGGAAAAGAGACAGAGGAAAACAAAAAACTACAATAAAGGACAATAAGGGCTATGATCGAGATAGGGGTAACCCTGCAGCTAGATCATGAAGGATCTGTCTGAATTAAGAATCACTCAGGCAAAGAGGAGAAAGGAAAGTATTCCGGGCGGATAGACTGGCACATACAGACATTGGGGACGAGGGGGTACAAATTGTACCTCAAGAAAACGAAAGTGGTTGATACAGGAAATTTTCTTTGGATAGAAGTATTCCAGCTAATAAATGAAGAAGGAATTATAGATCTAGCATCCCACCGTTCTCTAATCCCTAACTCCTGATGAAATAATAGATCTAGGCAATGATCATTAATGGCTGTTAAAAGAGCGAAAAATGGACATCGTGTTTTAAATATTGTGGTAAAAATCACATAACATAAAATTCACCTTTTTAGCTATTTGAAAGTGTACAATTCAATGGCATTTAGTGCATTCACAATGCTGTGCAACCATCGCCACTATCCAGCTCTAGAATGCTTCATCTATGACAAGCTCTTAAGTAGATGGAATAAAATAATGATCGGATATGGGATGAAGGATTATCACTATGGCAGTTGGTTTGGAAGCCAGCCCGGAAAGGTGAGAGATGAGAGCAAGGCCAAGTCCAGGCTTGACGGGGCTACACTCAGATTGGTGGTGCACATTCCCTAAGCTCTGGTGCCATTCCCAGGCCACTGGGTGTAAAAGGAAAAGGAAGGGATGTGGGCATTCGCTGACGCCCAGAACTGGGTCTGCTCCCTTTGTGCTGCTTGCCTGAGAGGGCGGATTTTTGGGAAGGGGTGTGTTCTGAACGTTGGGAGGAAGTCACCACCCCATTGGAAAGAATCTGCCACCCTGCCTTCCAGCTGAAATATCAGATAGAGCCTGTTCTTCTCCATGGGCAGCAGGGAATGGAATGGCCAAAGGGTGGGTTTTTTTTTTTTTTTTTTGAAGGATTGTATGAAAGAACATGATGTCTTAGGTTCACAAAGGGAAAAAAGATAAGGGGAAAGTAGCAAGTTAGAAAGTCTATTGTGTATGTTATCTCTGTTATTTTAGATTAAGAAAAAGTAAATATGGCAGACCGGGCTCAGGGTTTATGCCAGCCTGGTCCAAAATGGTTGCTTTAATTTTTTTCCCTCAGTTTGCATTTTGGCAGAGGGTTTTCCTTGAGAGTTTTCTGGGGCTCAGTACCACATTGCCCGGCTCAGGAAGAGAGCGGGAGGCCCACTGAATTAAGCGAAGCAGTGGTGCAAAAAAAAAAAAGCTCCCCGAACTCTTGAGACATTTACAAATCTTTGCCATGTGGGTACCACTGTGCTTAAAAACGCATTCTTTTCCTGTGGGAATGTTAAAAGCAGGGTTGGCATTAGTGCACAGGAGTTTCAAATGGAAAGATAATGGGAGGTGGGCAGTTCAGAGAGGGTAGTGAGCTGGTTCCTGAGAAACCCCACTACTCTGATAAATATGCCCCCTCTGTCCTCAGCCTTGCCATTCAGAATCCAGATCTTGTCAGTGCCCCAGGGGCGGGGGGTGGCTTTAGCTCTTAGAGGCAGATATACACTAGCTAAGTTTGTAAGGCTGATGGATGAAACTAGATGCCAATTTCTTAAACTGTAGACTTTGAACAGTAGACTTTGGCTAGCTGAGCTGGGGCTCAGATGCTTAATGTAGCCAAACTCTCCAATGCATAATCAAAATAGTAAAAGGAATGATAGAAGTTAACATTGACTGAGCACCTATTATGTGCTAGTCACTGTGCTACTGCTTTATATGACTTTTTTCACTTAATCTGAAATAGATACTTTACTGTACTTATATTACAGATGAGAAAACGTAATTTGCCCAAGGTCGTATGTCTACTCTTCACTTGGCCCTTGAACTGAAATTTAACAGGACAGAAAGTTGACAGGAAACTTGAATGAGAGACTTAGTGAGCACAAGTATTACTGCTTTGGGGAATAGGTAGAGCACATTACACCTCCACACCTCCGCACAGACCCAGCCCTGATCCTCACCTGGAAGACAGGTGGTTTTGGAAGCCTGGGGAGAAGGTATTGGCACATACTTGGGCATCTTCACATTGTGACCCTTCAATTTTGGCCACCATGAAGCTCCATAAACTAGCCTTGTGGGCAGGGGATCTGGACAAATGAAAACCAGAGTTGAAGAGAAAGATGACAAACAGGCTGGTTTGAGAGTGTGTGAGACATACTTCTCTGAGGGCTCACAGACGTTATCTGGGAACACTTTAGCAGTCGGGACTAAGTTCCCACTTGAGCACGTGGCCAGTGTAATTTCGGCATACGTGACCAACTGCCATTTACATGTTCTGGTTCTAATGGAAGTGACACTGGATAAGAGGAATTGCTTCGGGGATCCAAATACCCATGTCAGCAGGACCAAGGCATTCTCTCCATGAAAGTGGACCCACAGGGGAGCTCAAATCATAATCCATTTGAGTGTCACTTCTTCAAAACGCCTCCTCTGATCCTCTCCTCCCTTCCCTTCTTCAGAGCCATCCTGCTATAACATATACACAGCACCTTCCACTTCTCTCTTTTAGCACTTACCAAATTAGAGTTAAATAAATTTGTTGACCGTCTCTCTCTTCTGCTGGACTGTCATCCCCACGAGGACAGGAGCTACATCTGTTGGCTCTTCTGCCAACCTTGGCATCTCACACATGTCCAAGCACGGCAAACAGTCAATAAATAGTTGTTCTCTTCTCCTGAGCACAGACCAGCTTTTCAAGTTATCTTCCTTCTTCACCACCCATTCACTCAGCCGCCTCTTCTGATCTGGTGACCCTCTATCATTCTGTTGGAGTCACCACCACGTCCCCATTGCCAAACCCAAAGGACACTCTCAGTCATGAGTCACTAGATCTTAGAGCAGCTCTTGACACAGTTAACCACTCCCTTGGGTTTAAAAATGCTTTCCCGTAATCACAGTGAGATACATACTACTTCACACTCATTAGAATGGCAATTTTTTAAAAAATTCTTAGAAAATAATAAGCATTGGCAAGGATGTGTAGGAACTGAAACTCTAATACATTGGTGCAGCTGCCATGGAAAACAGTATGGTGGTCCCTCAAGAAATTAATCATAGAATTATCATATGATCCAGCAATTCCACTTCTGGGTATATACTCCCCCAAAAAAACTCAAAGCAAGGTCTCAAAGAGATTTGTACACTCATATTTATAGCAGCATTATTCACTATAACCAAAAGGTGGAAACGACCCAAACTGTCCATGAATAGATGAATGGAGAAACAAATGTGGTACATACATACAATGGAATATTATTCAGCTTTAAAAATGAAAGAAATTCTGACATGCTACGACATGGATGAACTGTGAAGACATTATGCTAAGACATTAAACCAATCACAGAAGGACAAATACTGTTTGATTTCATTTACATGAAGTACCTATAGTCAAAATCATGGAGACAGAAAGTAGAATGGGAGTTGCCTGGGGCCGGGGTGAAGAGGAAATGGGGAGCTAATCATTTAATGAGTATAGCGTTTCAGTTTGGGAAGATGAAAAAAGTTCTGGAGATGGATGGTGGTGACGGTTTCAGAACAATATAAATGTACTTAAAGCCACTGAACTGTACACTTTAAAATGGTTAAAATGGCCGATTTTATGTGATGTATTTTGACTACAATAACAAGGGCTTTCTCCCTAAGCTTCTGTTACACTTCATGCTTCTGGTTTTTCTTTTCGTACCTCTCTGGCCATTTCTGAGTCTCCTAATCAATTCCTTCTCTACTTGAATGAGAAATGCTGGGGCCCTTCCTTTCTTCCTTCAACCAATATTTAAGTGTTTATTGTACTCTGAGAATAAGCAGTGAATAAAAGATACACAGTTTCTCCTAATGGAGCATATGTTCTTACTGGATAGGATATGATCTATAAACAAATAAACTAGTAAACATGCAGTATGTTAGATGGTGTTAAGAGCTACAGAAAAAAATAAAGCAGGATAAGGAAGATTGTAAGAGCTAGGGATGGGTTTGCTATTTTTACAGGATGATCTGATAAGGTTACATTTGACCAGTGAACTGAAGGCAATGAGGAAGTGAGCAATACTGTTCCATAAAGGAGCTTTCTAAGCAGATCACAAGTGCAAAGGCCTTGAGGCAGAATAGAGTTAAACGCCTTCAAGAACAGCAAAGAGGCCAGGATGACTGGAACAGAACCTTATGGGGAGAGGCAATGGGGTAGGGGATGCTGGTCATAAAGAGCTTGGGAGACAGTTTTAGTCTGAGTGAAAAGGGGAAGCAAATAGAGTGTTTGGAGCAGAAGAGTGACATGATCTGACTGGGGTGCTAACGGGGTCATTCTGGGTGCTGTGTCGAGATGGTCTGTAGAAGGGAAGGGTCGAAGCAGGAGACTACAGCAACAACCTAGGTGCGAGAAGGTGCCCTGGGCCAGAGAGGCAGTGGTAGACAGAATAAAAAGTGGGAAATTCTGGATATCTCCTGAAGGGAAAATGTGCTGACAGATTGAATATGAGGTATAAGAAAAAAAGGACTGACCGGATGATTCGAAGTTTTGGGTGTGAACACCTAGAAGGATGAAGTGTCATTTGCAAAGCTGGAGAAGACTGAGACAGCAAGTTTAAGGGTGAAAATCAAGGTTGGGCTTTGAACATTTTGTTTGAGTTATCTATTAGATATCAGAGTGGAGATGTTGAGTAGGCAGTTAGACACAGGGATCTGGAGTTCAGCAGAGACACAGACTTTCAAGGTCCAATCCTAGGTCTTCCTTCCTCTTCCTTTTAACTCTCTAAGTATCTCATCCATTTCCCTGGCTTTAAATTCCACCTGTAGACATCATGGGCGTGTGACCTGTGCAGAGCCCCCATGTTAGAGGTCACTGCTTGGTTTAATGCTCTGCTCTCACCAACCTGAAATTCTTAATAATTGTTAACAAGGGGGCCTGCATTTTTATTTTGCACTGGGTCCTGCAAATTTTGCACTGTAGCCGGTCCTGCTCCCAAATGTGTAACTTTACCCTGGACTTCTCTTTTGAGCCTTTTGTGTCATATAACTGTCTACTCCCTATCTCCAGTTGGATGATTTAAAGGTATCCCCAAACCAACATATCCAAAGCCAAACTTACCTTTCTGTACTTCATTCTTGCCCAACCAGAAACCTGGGAGCCATACTTTCCTCTCTCTCCCCTTCTCTCTCCCTCATCCAACCTCACAGTAAGTAATGAGGATGGTACTTCAAAAACATGTTTCAGGTTGACCCATTTTCCTCCATTGCCACTGATGCTACCCTGGTCCAAGCAATTATCATTTCTTATCAAGACTACTGTAGAAACTCCTATCTGGTGTCCCTACCTCACAAGTCTTGCCCCTTCCCCAAAGCTAAGAATGGCCTATTTTCCACATAGCACCCCAAGTGGTCTTTTAAAATAAATCATTGGTTAGGCCATGCCCCTGCGTCAACGACTCTGACTGCACTAGAACAAACCCCATGAGCCCTGCATTAACTGATCTCTCACTGCCTCTTCGCCTCTTCCTCTCTCCTTTGCCCCATTCACCCCTTCCTCACCCCAGGCAATGGCACAGAGGCTTTCTGTTTCCCGATGCACTGGCCTCTCTACTGCATGAGGATGCAAGTTTTGAGTTTTCCTGTCTAGAAATCAACTCCCACACCTCCCTCCAGCTTTTTTCTCCCCTCTCATCTGACAGGTCTCAGCTCAAGTATCACAGCCTTAACAAAGTTTCCATGTTAGCCTGGGTTCCCCAGAAAGTAAAGCCCAAGGCAAGAGCCTGCTGGGCTATTATTTTAATGAGGAAGACAATCCAGGGAGCTGGAGGGAGGAATATGAAGGAGAGAAACAGAGGAGGAGGAAGAGCCAATATGCAGATGTGCTGGCCATCTCCAAATGCAACTGATGTCCTAATCTGCAAGACCACATCTCCCACAAGTCAAATGGACTGTGTCTTGGGACCATCCTTCACAGGCAAGCACAAGGGAGATATCCTTCAGCTCCTGTCTCCGGATGCTCAAAGGTTCCCTCATGGGAAGTTAACTCCCCCTGCATTTCTAGGCTCTGCGTGTGGAGCTATGGGTGATGAAAAGGCCTCCTGGGAGCACCACAGGGCAGCACCAGAGCAGGAAGCCAGAGATGTAAGGTACAGACTGGGAGCAGTGTGCTGTCAGGTTGCACCTGCGTGAAATCGTTAGTCCCACACAGATCTGGAATGAGAGAGAAGTGAAGTTAAGAAGTGAAGGATAAAAACTGACTGAGATATCTTCCGACTTGTCCCAACCCAATCCGGGTCACCTTGTACATTCATTAATTGGAAAAATGATTTTTTTTAACGTCTCCTAAGAGCCAGGAGTATGCTAGTGACGGTGACACAGTATCCAGAGACACAATTATTGCCTTCGAAGAGCTCGCATTCTAATGAGGGTGATCGTTAAAAAACAAGTATACTTTTTTTTTAAGACAAAATTCACTGTAATTATAAACCGTGACAAGTATACATAAGGAATAAACAATTATAAACTGTGACAAGTATACATAAGGAAAAAAAAGTACAAGACCAGTTGGGCTGGAACTTATGGAAAAGGGGACAAAGGCATGAGATGATGCAGGAGGAGTGGACAGGAGGCAATTCATGTAGTTCTTGTTACTTTCCTCAAAGCATCCTGGGTTTTTTTCCTTCATGGCATTTATTTAAGTGTCCTTTTGATTGCTTTATATCTGTCCCCTGACTGGACTAGAAGCCCCATGAAGTCCAGGAATGGTCAGCGCTTCTTCTCCAGGGCATGCCTAGTGCCTGAGCTTAGCACCCGGAGCCCAGCAGGCCTCAGCAAATAATAATTACATGTTGATTAAATCTGTTGAATGCAGGAAAGAATGAACAGGAAGGTGCTTGCTGTGGAGACCAAGACTTTAAGCTTAATCGCATCAGGCTCTGATAATCAGATACATCCATTTCCACAACAAGGGAGCAGAAATCCTACAAATATATTGGCTGAGTCTTCCTCGGTTTGTGCTCGAGTGAGCAGAAAATGTTCCATTTCCTTATCTCGTCAAATCCGTATTTAATTAACACATTCTTTATTTCTATTTAAGACTTTCAACCAGCTTAGACTGACGCTCTGGGAGTCATATTATCGTTAAGAGGGCTATATAACCTGGCTTTGATCCATTACATGTTTCAGTAGTTAATATTCTGGGCTGCCTTGACAGGCGGTAAAATTGGGAGGGCCTCAAATGACTTAACCACAGACTCCTCTCCTCACTGCTTCCTTTCAAACCTGAAAGCAATTGGGACATCCACCCTCTCAAATAGAGCCTAGTAGAGTGACAGTATAGAATCATGGTCAAGAACAAAAATTCTAAGGGCTCAACGAATCTGGATTTGAATTCCAACTTCACCACTTGCTGGCTGTGTAACCTTCTGCAAGGTTCTGTATGCACTTAACCTTTTTAAGTTAATTCGTGCAAATGTAAAATGGGGTTAATAGTAGAAAGTACCTCAAATGGTAGTTGTATCTGTGTGCCTGGCAGATGGTGGGCCCAGAGCAGGGACTCAATAAAGAATCAACCTGGTACCTCCTTACCCACTTGCCCTAAAAATTTGAAGGGGCCGAAAAATATTCAGACTCAGGGGACATTGTGACCTAGTGTATGGTAATGACACGTATAAATGGAGACACTTTGAAATGGCAAAGCCTGTGTACCACGTGACTACCTTAAAGGGAAGTGATTTATGTGACTACCTCCAAGGGAAGTGTTGTGAGGTGTCAATTAAACGAGTTGATGTGTGTTAAAAGCTTAGTGCCTTGTCCAGCAAAGAGTTACCACCGTGTAAATATGAGCTGATTATTCTGGTTATTCTGGGCATCTATCTGTAAGAGATTGATATTATTTATATGTCCTTTGTGAGAGGTTGTGGTGGTTTGTTATTTGGTGGGATTTAAATGTAAAATATTACAATGTGACATTGTCTCCCTTCCCTGGGAGAGTTTCTATGTGCGAGGTGACTGGCAGTTTCACTACCCGCATTTGTGCAGTCTAGTGGAGTTGGCAATTGCTCGCAGTCAAAGGACCTGTGCCAGCATGCAGCTGTACAAGGAAACAAAATCACATTTTTTTTTTGAGGGTTCCTGACTGTCCAGGACTTTTTTTTTCAAAAGTTCTTTGTAAAATTTTCAGTACAAAAATAGGTGTGAACTATGTGCACTGTGGAAAGGAATGAGTTGGCCACGGTTGGGCTAAGATTGGTATTGTTCAGGGGATGAAATTCCTGTTCACTGATGTTGTTTGGGTCAGGCTGACCTTATGAACTGGATTTCTTTTCAGATGGGTGTATTTTTCCTTATTGCAAATTTCCTTCAATTCAACAGCAGAAATTCTAGCCACTTTGCTGGGAGCTTGTGACCCTGGTTTGGATGGCTTAGATACTCGCCTTTCAACCAGCGCTTATTTATTTTTTTGTAGTTTCTGCTTGGCACTTCCCACTTTCCCTCTGGGATAACATCTTTAGCCTTTTCTTCACCACTCTCTAGTTTCATCCCCTGCAAATCATTTCCTTTGGGTCACTTGAGTTTTTCTCCTGTAGGAGAATCTAATCTTTTTTTTAACGACAAAGTTGAAAAAGACCTTGCTAGATGCCTGCTTTACCATTCATTCAGTGATTCCTGGGCTTCATGACTTAGGTGCAGTTCTCACATCCATTGTCACATTTATCCATGGCCTAGGCGTTGCCATGGTGCTCAGGGCATCTGCCCTGTGCTGTGAGTAGCCCTAGGTCCTATCGATGTAGCTGTCTTTTGCCTGCCAGAACTCATGGTCTCTGGATTTTTCTATCCACAAATGTTTGTTTTACGTATTTACCTATCACCTGTCTTCTTACAAGAAGAATTTAAGGTTGCTTATAAAAATGCAAACACTTTGGCAAGATAAAATAAAATCGAAATAAACATGTAGCAAAAGGAAAGCAAAGGTGTAGAAGATACAAGTCAGGAAGTCTTTGCTATAGAAGGGACAAAAGTTGGCTCGGAGCCCGCTGGTAACTAACACAAAGGGAGAAATATGATAAGTTACAGATGCACAGTGTCCCTAAAGATAAACACACTGGTTGTATCAGCTCAGCACAACTGCTCTAAAACTGCAGTGTCTCCAGTGGGTCTTCAGTGAAGTGTCCTAATAACATCTTTCTCAAAGCAGAGTGAAGGATTTCCTGGGCCCTCATAATATCAAAGCACAAGTTAGCAGAAGCATTGCTATCTGAGGCTGTAAAACGTGACTAGCCTCCTCAGACACTATCAGGAGAGAAGGGCAGATGGCATGGACTCGATGGAAATGCTGTGAGGGCCTCAGAGACGAGAAATGAGAAAAGCGTCTGATGACAGCCCTCTGCTGCTTGGGGCATTGTAAAATGCCAAGCATCACTCAAGAATTAAATATTTGATCAAATCTATTATTTGGGGCAGTGAAGACCACAGAACCTGTTTGTTTTATGAAACTCAAGGACCTGAATTCCACAGCCACTGCCCCACAACCCTTGTCTTTGTCGGGCCCTATTGTCCCCCGAGAAGAACAGAAAAGAAGGAGGTCAGGTCTTGACTGAGTAAGCCTGAGGGACAACCCTAGGAAGGGATGTGAAAGAGGGCCTCACTTAACTAGGGCGGGGTGAACTTTTGTGGGTTCTCTGGCCCCACACTGACTTTCTTTATTAGTTTTTAGCTTTTAATGAAACTAAGTTGAGTTCATTGTGCATGCCGACATCGCCTAGCAAAGACGGCAGTGTTAGACATTAAATTTGAGTTATTCACTATCAAAGCTCACATAGTATCTTTTTCACTAAAACCTAATTTAGCTCCTTATCAGGGCCTGTCAGTTTAAATCTCATGCTATAATCCAAGAGATGGACAAATTGTTTCCAACTGGAGAAGAAAATTGAATTATATCAGTAAAACTCATACTTGCGGCCATTTTTTAATGGTTGTTAATGTGAAGTTATAAAATATTTTCACTCTGAAGCTCAAAGAAATTATTAAGTAATTGGCACATGAATTTTCATAATTATCCTGTGAAGTGTACAAAGGGGATCCAAATGAATCCAAGAAAACAAAGCCTATACATTTCTCTGCATTAGGAGAGAATAAAAAAGGGGAGAGGGTAAGACGGGAATAAGAGCTCAGAAAACGTGACAAATAGTAATCATGAAAAATTGAAAATCCCTGAAATAGAAAGATAATAATAGCTTTCTCTGAATCACCATTCAATCTGCACAAAATATCATTGCCAACCGGAATCCTGCACTTAGAAAGAAAAAAAAAAGATAAAACATTTTTTTCAATTTATTTTTTGTAGATTAATGATTAACTTAATCTCCAGTGTGGTAATTCAACATCATCTAGAGTTGAGTCAGTTTACCAGTAAATTCAATTTCTTTAATGAACGAGAGTTTCAAGAGTGTATGTTACAAATTGAGAAACTGAAAAAAAAATTTAAAGACTTTCAGAACTACATGTTACTAAAAATAACATTGACCCTTGATATTTGTCTGAGCAATCCTTTAGAGAGAAAAGGATTTCATCCATTGGAGATAAATGGGGCCAACTCATCTGCAGTCTTTGGTTTAATTAGCTAAACTCTTCCAGATGGAGAACATTCAAAGCAAAGGAACATTTCTGAGCCCCCTGGAATTGTTAGTAAGCATAACAATATGTTACATGTAAAAGAAAATATGTGTCTTTTATCTTTGTCTTTAAAGGACAAGTGAGGAAGTACCTGGTAGCATTATGATTTTCAGTTTCATCATTGGGAAAAAAATGCTCCAATTTTGTTCAGTATTGAACGAACAAACTTTGAGTGTTTGACAAGACCCCTGTCCTTAAGGAATCCATAATTTAACTAGCAGTTGCCTGGCACATAGATGGGGCTGGATAACTATTTGTTGAATTAGTGGCTGAATGATATAGACAGTTGAATAAGGAATCGTAATAATAAAGTTCTGAAAAAAGTTACCGTATTCAGAGGGGAACGTGGGGACCTCAAGCTGTCAGAGAAGGCATCACAAAGGACTTCCAGGCAGGAGCACAAAGGACTTCCAGACACAGAAGATAGCATGTGGGAAGGCATGGAGAGAAGAGAAACATGTATTTAGGCACCAGCTAGTCATTTAGTGTGGCTAGAGAATAATGTGTATATAGAATGTGCCTGGGAGGTAGTGAAACCACAGAGATGCGTTGGGGCTCATTTGAAGAGGACCCTGAAAGTCTTAGTTTAGACTTGATCCTTTAGTATATTTAGGCATTTTAGAAAGACTTTGAAACACAGTAAAGAGCAGGCATGGAAAGGGAGAAGGGAGTAAAAGACACCAAAGGTTAAATGCCCTGTTTGTGACTAGCAGTAGGATAGATCCTCTACATATTTCTATTAAATCTCACCTAATCCTTGCAATACTCACAGTGGATACATAACATTGTCCCTCATTTTCTGAGGGAAAAACTCAGTGAGGTTAAGCGACTTACCTCTAGGTCACACAGCTAATAAAAGATAAAACTAGGATTTGAAACCAGGGTCCTAAAAATCTCTTCGGAGAATAAAAATATCATTAGACTCAAACAACTTAGTATTAGGAAAAACATACAATGGAAGTTTGGAGAAAGTTAGTGAGTATTAAGAAAGACACGCGTGTAAGACACAAGGAAAGAAAAGCATGACTGTACAAAAGGATATTTACAGTAAGGGAGATACAACACAGGAAGTGGGAAGATAATCATAGAAAAACCACAACATGTGTTTTTAAAATGCAAAGCCCCAGGGAGGAGAAAGCAAACGATACAATAATGCCATTCATTATGGCATCCTGTGCATTTGGTTTTGCTCTTTACTTTTTTTTTTTTTAACTTTAAACAATTTGTTATGAGAATAACAAAGATACAGCTCATGATCTTGCAACTCTAATGCTCTAAATCAGAACCAGATGGTGCCTAGTGTACCCTGTTTCCTAGAAACTGCAGGATTTTGAGGACAACACCCTCTGATTTCAGTTCCTTCACAGATACTAATACACAGCTAAATAATGTGGTTGCTGGGCATTGTCAGAACATCTGTTTTTCTTGCTCGAGAATCTTTTTGAAAGTGAAAACTTCTCTCCATTTTTATTGTATTTTTTTCTGATTTCAAAAGTAATTCATTTTTTTGGGTAAAATTTGTGAAAAATTTTGAACAATAAAATTATCCTGCATAATCCTTCCACCCAGGAATAACCAGTGACCACTGTTAATATGTTGACAATAGTTTTTTACATGTGCGTACACACACACACACTTTATAGAAAATAGGATGTATAGAAATTGTTTTTTAATGTTTTGTTCACTGAATATATCATTAGTATTTTTCTCATATCACCAAATATTTATGATGACTGCTAGTATTCCATCATAGACATTAATTTATTTAATCGATCTCTCCATTCAACAAATTTATTCATGGAACACCTACTGTGTATCAGAACTGTGCTTGGCACTGGATGCACGGTAGGGAGTGAAATGGGCAAAATTTCTGCCCTCGTTGGGTCCACAGTTCTATGATTGACCTCTGCCTTATTTGAGACCTTTTATTATTTAGAAAAAATAGCATGGTGAAATCTGGCAAACACTACCTGTGTTATGTGATTTAGCCTAACATCACTTGGTGATGAGTCATGCAGACAGTTTGTACCCCTGAGATGATGTGACAAGAATGGCACCTTACCTCTGTGGTCTTCCTTCCGAGAACCAAGAACTTCAGTCTAATAATGATTTTTTTTTTTAATTAAAAAAAAAAAAATCAAGAGACATTCTACAAAATACCTGACCATTGCTCCTCAAAACTAAGGTCATCAAAAATAAGGAAAAGACAAAAAACTGTCACAGTCTTGAGGAACGTAGGGAGAATGACAACCAAATGTAATATGTTGTTCTGGATAGAATTCTGGAACAGAAAAAAAAGTCATAGGTAAAAAGTAAGGAAAAATGAATAAAGTATGGATTTTAGTTAATAATGTCTCACTATTAGCTCATTAGTTGTGATAAATGTATTGTACTAATGTAAGTTGTTCACAGTGGAGGAAATGGGGAGGGAGGGCAGATAGCATATCCAAGAACTCTCTGTACCCTTTGTAATTTCTATAAATCTAAAATTACCCTAAAATTCAAAATTTCTTACACACACACACCACTGTGACAATCATCTTTGTATCTTAAAGCACATCTCTGTTTCCTTAGATAAAGCCCCAAGAGTAAAATTACTGAATCAAAGTATATACACATTTTTATTTACTAGAGATTTTTTATTTTTATTTTTATTTTGAGATTCTTTTTAAAGTGTTATATTTGTTTGGTGGACTTTTCAGAGATAGTGCAGTTATATGCCTTTATCTTAGCATCTTCCTAATTGTAGTCTCCTGGTGCTGGAAAGAAACCTACGAGATCATGAAACCCAAGTGCCTGCCTCTACAGATGAGGAGACTGAGGCCCAGAGAAGTGAAGTGACTTGATCAAGTGCCTCGTTAATAGTGGGAAGGAGAATCCATATTCCTGGTAACTCTAATCCCTGCTGGGCCATCCTTGGGTGTGTCCGAATGAACTAAGATTTTCTAACTCATGGTGTAATCAGTGACCAGCAGTCAGACCTGTGTAGTTCTGTTTTCTGTAGGTAAACATAAGGATTTGCTTCCTAAATCTTGGACATGGGTGCTAGGAGCTAAAAGGAGTTTTCAATAAGTTTAAAAAATGGATTCAGACACAACTAACAGAATTTACTTGACTAAAGCCCTGGACAAATTAATTTTCCTTTCTGAGCTATTGCTACCCAATCAGAAAAATCAGAATTCCATTGCTCCCCTCTTAGTCTTCTGACAGGGAACTTGTAGAAATTGAGTAGCTAGTGCAGACATATCTGCAGAAGCCTTAGAGAGAAATGTCATTTAAGGAGAAGGCAACTGAATGAGAACAAAGGGCATATTTTCTATTAAGTGGTCTGTCCTATCCCAAGAAGTTCATTTCCTTGCCTGCATGATCTCTAGACAAGGAAAATCCCAGACTTGGCATGGGTAAGGAAGACAAGGGCGATGGAAAGGAAGGGAGAGAATTGTTAGACTTCTTGGCTGGAGATCAGAAACAAATCGTTCCCGAGCCTGGCATTGTCAGGGGCCAGCGTCAGGAGCAACCCAAGAAGGCAGACGAGGAACATTACCATCCGACTTGGCTCCGCAAACCGTTACTCAACAGAAACTGGTGCGTAAGCAGGATCCTGGAGGATGCAAGAGAAATATAAACAATCGTTGGGCGCGGACCTGCGGTTGCCTATAGAAGCTTTGCCAGGCAGACATTTTGACTTACTGAATTTCCAGACATTCTTGCAGGATTTGGGTTATGACAAAGGAAAGCTAAAACAAAACTACTGTCTGGGATTTAGAAAAGCATTGACCTCTGACCTCAAACTGGAGCCTCTAATCAGAGTCCTAACTTTTACTCAGGTCAACAAGCATCCTTGCTCTGCGATATGAAAATGACTTATTTCATTTGCCTATAAACATCTGTCAGCACCTGCACTGAATTGAAACTTGGCAGGCAGAATGAGGAAGAGCTAATACTTCTAAAAATGCTTCCTATTTTTATGATTTGAACCCTTTTACTCTTTGAAGGATGAGAACAACGGGAGAAAGACATTAGAGAACTTTCAGGAGAAGATGAAAGGAGAAAAGAATTAAACAGATGGCCTGTGGCCGAGTGACAACAAAAGACGTGACATCTCTGAGCTTTTAAAAGACAGAATGAGGAGGGATCACCTGAAGTTGGTGCAACTTCATACGAGTATAGCTCCAAGAATCTATATTTAAAAATCTGAATCTCTAGCTTTTTATTTGAACTGTGTGCTCTTACACGAAAAGCAGCTCTGGGATCTATACACATAAATAAAACTCTTTACTGTATTGGCTTTGATCTTGGTCTTTAAGGTCAATATTATTCACATTTTATAAAGATGACTTAACTGTACCTGTTAAGCCTACCTACAGATCTGGTTCCTTGTTGATGCCTCCAATTCCACCACTGAAGTTCCATTCCCTCGTATTAGATGATAAATCAATTGTGTATCACATGCGAGTTCCAGTCAACTGATAGCTGCTTCACTGTGTTTAAAATGGCATTGAGGTAGGAAAAGACCCCTCAGCTGATGAACAAGAAAGGGCAAAGTGTCAATGTCTGTGGGTTAAGGTGATGTATGTGCAGGACCCCTACTTCTGGGAAGGGCAACTGATTAAGATTTTATATTATTGGCACCTCTGTGTGGATCCGTGTCAGATCACTTCCAATTACACCACAGCTGGTTTTGATAGGTATAGCACTTATATTTTTAGAAGCAAAACTCAGGACATATGGTTCAAGCAAGGATTTTTTTTTCTGATTTTGTGAATTAAATTATGTGCAAGCTCTTACAAAGATATAAAAATAACATTTAATTAAGCATGTAATGAATCACAACATATTGAAATTTATGGTAACTATTACATCAAAGGTGGAAAAAAAAAAACCCAGGACATATGTCCCCAAGGATAAGTCCAAAGAACAGGAAAGTCAGATCTGGGTGGAAACCCTGGGCTGTCACGGGCCATAAGAGGGCCCTGGCGTCTGAGGCAATTGGGGAGAAAGAATGATGAAAAGGGAAATGAGAAGTCACCGATATACTTCACTTATTCCACATTTTGCTTTTTAAAGAATCTTTTCCTGTAGGATTCTGCTTTGGGGGAGAATTTCAAAATTCTAGACAGTATGCGAGGGCAACTGTTAAGTACCTACGATATCATCCAGGCTTCCCCAGCAATTATTAACCTTACAGTGATGTCGATCCGCTTTCGGCAAATTTTTTGCAGCCTCTCTTGAGACACAGAGCTTTTAACGATTTACAAAGTTTGATGCGAGATAAAATAAAATTCTTATATCAAATCTACAAAAAGAATTTACTAAGTACTTTAAGGACTGAGTTGTAAGAAAAGACCTTTAAGTAAATCTAAATTCTTTGGCAAGAAAGAAAAAGCTCTCTCTAAGATGACCCAAACCTTCTCAATCATTCTTCACCCCAGTTCTCTTTATGCTTTCAAGACTTTTTTGCCTGGAATTTTTCTCTTTTTTGTACATATCTCTTTTATGCTAGTTACCATAGTTTACTGTTATCTGCATTTCTCCTTTGTCTCTCTGTTAAACTGGGAGAGCCTCAATAGCAGAGTGAGAAATTTTGATTCTGTCCACAAATACTTTATGAACATCTAGGCAGTGCTAATCGCTGCACTCGGAACCAGAGACATGACAGAAAACAAAGTAGACGAGATCTCTGATTGCATGAGCTCCTATTCTGAGGGATCTTTCTAACCCCTATGCCTGGCACATGCTAGGCATGCAATCAAGACTGAAAGAATAAATGAGGCATAAATGGAGCTCCTGACAGGAATTTGAGATTTAGTTGCTATGGTTAATATGGCAACACATAGGTAAAAGGCAATCGAAAAAAAACCTACAGAAATAGAAAACCTTAAGTCATCTACACTGTCATTGCATTCCAGGTCATTTCTGCTATCACAGCAGTTATTGAAAGTAACTGTCCAAGGGGCAGGAGACCACACTCCTAGATCCTAAAAGAAAATAGATTATGTAAAAAGTATTTGATGCAAACTAATACTTATTTCAATTAAAGAAATTATTACCTAAAAACTAAGATCCATATAAATGTAAGTATGACTACTGACTTCTGATGATGCTACTTGAATTCACTGCGTCTGGGATATGGATATGAAGGTCAAAGAAGGCTCTGTAGCCAGGAGAACACTGTGCACCAACAGATATATTTAACATATGGTGAAAATGACAATAAAGCAGTGTTTCCCAAAGTATTTTCCCATAGAACAATGGTCCAATGAGTTGTTCTTGAAAAGAGTATAGAGTCTGGAAAACACATCATGCATAAGCCCCTCTTGAAGCTTCACAGAGCACAACTTTGTATTAATATCTCTGAAAAGTCCTGCAGGAAATAATATATTTAACTTTATCATCATTTCTCATACTTATTTAAACCATGAATTCTTCTTTCAAGGAACAGCTATTAAGTTAGTTTAGGAAAATCTGCTTTAAAGTTCAATTTACAATACTGTTCACTTATACGTACGTACCTATTAGTGGTGATCTGGCAAACCATGACATTCTCAGAATACAATGTCAAGTACTAAAAATATTTATCTTATGAAAGTATCTGTAGATGAAATTTGCTGCACAAACAATAATCTTGGTAACGTTCCACATTTTGTTTCTAAATGAAGTCACCACCTAACCACTAGATGGCAATAGGATTCCATTTATGTTACAACTATACCAACCAGCATAATCAATAATTCAAAAGGCATCTGAGTTTTCTAGGAATGCATATGTGCGTTTATTCATTCATTTAGTCATTCCTTCAAATACTTATTAGGAACTTTTAACTTCTGAGAACTCTGATGGATACTGAAGATAAAAAGAGGAATGAGACAGTTCACTGCCAAAAATTGTAATTCTTGGATTCCCAGGAAACTGTAAGATGCCCCATTAATTTAGCAACCAGTTTTTAAAAATAAAAAGGGAAAAGAAAGAAACATGACATTAAACATGCACGTGGATTGCATGACTCAGGAAGGACATGCCTGTTCTCAGTCCTAGGGACAGGCTGAGTTCAGAGCCTGGAAATTAAGCAGAGATCAAGGTAAAGGTCCAGCCTGTCTCCAGCTTTTAGGCCACAGACCTAGAGCTTAGTGCCAGAAGAGAGCTTGAAAATGAATACATACAACACCCTCTTCTGAGAAACTGAGGCACAGAGCTGTTGGGTGTCCTGCCAAGTGACAAGAGGTTAGTTGAAACAGAGCTAGAACTTGAACCTATAGTCTTCCAATATTTCATCATCAATTTTGGATTTTAGAATAGATCTTCCCCTAAACTGTTTCCCTTCCCAAATTCTTTCTCCCTGGTGCCTGGCTGCCCATCCTCATCCTTAGACAAGGGGTGTGTGTGTGTGTGTGTGTTGTTGTTGTTGTTGTTGTTGTTGTTGGATTCCCCAGGAAACAGACTCTGAGGCAGAGATTTGCATTCAGGAGGTACCCTAGAGCATGCTTTCAGGAACAATGCCTCAAAGGAACTAAGGGGGACAAGATTGGGCAGAAAGAGAAGTTGAGGCCACAGCTGATCCTACACAGCGTTCTAGAGCTCAGATGGTCCTCCAGAGCAGTCTTAGATCAAGGCTAGGGGGCAGGATCCTTAGCCTTTCCACAGTGAACCTTGGTATAACCATAAGCAAGGTAACTCCTTCCAGCTAAGAACAAAACTCAGAGGATTAAAATCAAGGTATTGGCAGGGTTTCATTCCCTTCTGGAGGCTCTAGGGAAGAATCCATTTCAGTGCTTTTTCCAGCTTCTAGATTGTGGTGATGGTTACACAACTATGTGAATGAACAAAAGTCATTAAACTGTACACTTCAGAGAGGTAGATTGTATGGCATGTGAATATCTTAATAAAGTTGTTTGAAAATCCTTTACAGATGCTGCTGTATTCTTCACTTTGTATCACACTAGGAGGCATTTTATAGATGGTTGTCCTTATTCGTGAGAAATGTTAAGATTGAACTCTGGGTTAAGGTGATGACAACTGATGGTTGTCAGCACCTGGTATTCCGAGGTGGTCTCCCATTCAAGTACTAACCAGGCCCAACTCTGCTTCCTTCTGAGATCAGACAAGATCGGGCACGTTCAGGATGGCATGGCCATAGACGGAAACTATATTTTTAACAAGTGCTTCAGAAAATTTATCTACCTTACAGGAATAATGCTACCTTATAAGGATGTTATGAGGATGAAATCAGAATGTGACATAGAGTAAATCATAAATATAGTAGGTAGAAGAAGCCACACATCCCTGGCCCCTGAAGAAAGATGTTCACATCCTGATCCCTAGAATCTATAAATGTGTTACTTTATAGTAAAAGGAACTTTGCAGATGTGATTAAGTTTAAGAATCTAGAGATGAGGAAATTACTTTTTATTATCTGGGTGGAATCTCAGGAGCTTAAAATCATGGTTCAGGAAAAATATTTTAAATGTTAGCTCTGTTCAACAATGCAGCATTTTCATTCACATTAGAACCTTTATCACCAAAATCAATTGTTCCTACAAGGAAATACAATCCAGCTTTCTCCTATTCCACAGACCTGCTCCTCTTCCACTATTCCCACCCAGTTAATGGCACCTACCATTCACCCAGTTGCTGAGACAAAAACAGGAGACATCCTAGGCTTGGCTTTCTCTCTAATTTTCATGCTCACTTACCAGGTCCAACTGATTTACTTCCTAAATGTTTCCTTCAAACTTATCTAGTCTTCTGCATGCCACTCAGGGTCTTATCAACTCTCATCTGGACCATTCATTCATCAAATATTTACTGAATGTCTCTTATGGGCTTTTTGTAGCAGTGAGGAGAAATAACAGCATGTTTGTGTGCTTAGAGAAACAATAAAAGGGGTGGGGATGAAGACATAGAAGAGAGGAGAGAATTGCTGGAATGCAGGTGTTCTAGGGAAAAAGTAGAAAGTTGTCCTTCCATAAGCTCAGGGACAATTCCATATAGTAACAGGAAAGAAAGAGTATGTGGGTACAGATGCTGAGAGGTAGGAAGAGGTGGTAGGGGGTAAATTCTTTTGGTTGCATCATTTTTCTAAGTACAGAAACAAGCTGATAGTGAAGATGGGGGATTAGGTGTTGTGGGTTAGAGAAGCTGTGAAATACTCATCTAGGACAGTAAGAGGACAAGGGATAGGCAATGTGTTTGCCAGGAAGCAGTAGGGTTCAGAGTCATGGTAGAGGTTGAGGGAGACATATCAGTGTGAGCATACATTTTTCTCTAGTCCTGTTCAGCTGCAGATTTGGATTTAATCACAATCGTAGTTTTTACCAAAGCATGATGAACAAAGCTGGGCAAGGGAGTAATTTAAATAGAATTTAAGCAGAGCAAGAAGGAAACATCAGGGAAGTGAGGGACAGCGAAAAGGTGGTAGGAACAATGAATTTTACGTGGAACGAAGGGATTGCATTGCTAGAGGAGTGAACTGCAGAGCGATTAGAATAGGATGGATGAAACAGAGGACAGAGAAGGGATGTGGTAACAACAAGTAGTAACAGAAGTGCTTAAGAGAAGGGATGTGGTAATAACAAGTAGTAACAGAAGTGCTTAACAAACGTTCACAAACGTTGACATCAAGGGGAAAAAACCTTATCCCGTTAATATTAGCATTTTCCTCAATACTGAGCATCTACTCTGCCCTAGATACGGGTAAAACCTCAGTATTTTCCACACATCCAAATAATGGGTGGAACGAAGGGCAAATTCCTTTCATGTATCCAGTGAGCAACATTTAGGGAATTTCAGCAGATTACAGCATCAATGTTTCATTGAACCCATTATGCTTCATTATACAGGTATATAGTCTCTTAAAAAAAAATTCCAACGCAAAACAAAAGGTCCCTCTGCCCTTCACACCTCCTTGCCTCGATCCCACGCGTCTCAGAAGGGTTAAGGAGAGCAGGTGGAGATTCACAGGACGACACCCAGGTGCCGGGAGAGAGGACCGCAAACTCGGAAGCCGGCAGAGGGCGCCGACCCGCCAGGCCTCCGGGACCTCGCACTCCGGGGAGGTTCAGACCGCGCCGTCATTTTTAAAATGGAAACAAACCCAGCCCCGCCCCCCGCCCTGGGGCCGCCGGGTAAAGGGCTCCGCCCCCGGCGGCCTCCGGGCCCGTCACGCGGAGGTTCCTGCGGGTTGGTTACCCGTGCCCTTTCTCTTTTGGCTTCCTCCCTGCCCACCCGTTTCTCCAGCCAACTCGCTGGTAACCCCGAAAGACAGGGTGGAAGCCGCCGTTCCCTTCCCCGGGGTTCATCACTAACCCGCGCCGCCGCCCACCCCTCCCCCGGAAGTGACGACAGCCGCCCAGTCCTGCTGGTGTCCCGTCGGGCCTCGCGGCGGCGGCGCGAAGATGGCGGCGGCGGGAGCCCTGGAACGGAGCTTCATGGAGCTCAGCGGTGCTGAGCGCGAAAGGCCGAGGCGCTTTCGGGAATTCACAGTCTGCGGCGATGGTACGAAAGTAGCCGAGGAGGGCGCCATCCTGTCCTTCCCCTCGGGCTCCTACCATGAGTCCCTAAATCTCTGATCCCCTGTTCATCCTCCTAAGTCCACATGCCTATAACCCCGGGATCAGAGCTTCCTTAGGGTCCTATTTTGTCTTTCTCTTTTTATATGGATTATCAGTCTGTCACCCTTTGCTTTCTCGGAGTCCTCAGTCCCTGTTATCCCCAGAGAACCACGTTAAAGCTGACCACTCTCCTTTTGCAGGGACTGCAAATGCCTTGACCGGAACCGTGAAATACAGTGAGAGCGCTGGAGGCTTCTATTATGTGGAAAGTGGCAAGTTGTTCTCTGTCACCAGAAACAGGTTCATCCATTGGTAAGTGTTGTGTTTGCCAAACCCCCTGGAAGGTCGGGTTGTTCGGCGTCTGAATTTTTGTGGCTGTTCGAAAAGTGACATTCTCCAAATTGGTAATTGGCAGAAAGAGAAAGATTGTTTTCTAACATCTGAATCAGGAGAAAATTAAGGAGACCAGAATTCTAGGAGAGGTACCCTCCCAGGGCTGCACTAAAGGTAGGGGAAATGTAGCTTGGGGGATAGAGTCGTAAAGACCAGTTTTAAACATTAACTCACTATGTTATCACAGTGCTTTACAGTTTCATTCTACAAACACGTTTGAGCTTTTACATGTCAAGCGCTGTGCTAGGTGTGCTAGGGATGAAATAGTGAACAAAAACTACCATGCAAGATGTAGCAGTTTAGATGTGGACCCATATTTCACAGGGCAGTTTTAAGAAAAGAGACATTAAACTGATGATCACAACATAGGTATATCAATACAAGTTTTTTCTACTTGCCTCAGTGGAAAAGTGTAGGGGCTATGAGAGGGTCATGGGAGGACCAAATTTTATTGGTGGGGTTTGGAAGGCCTTAAGGAAGGAAGTCACATTTAACCTGGTATCTGAAAGGTAAATGGTTAGCTAAGCAGGGTGTTGTGGGAGGGAACAGTTAGCAAGTGGGGTCACCATATGCAAAGTCCATGAGGTGGAAAGAACTTGGTGGGTTTGAGGAACTAACTGAAGGTCTGTGTGGCTTAAGTGCAATGGGGAAAACAAAGTGGTATGAGAGATGCTGAGACCAAAAAGGTAGGCAGGATTCATTATGAGGGACCCTGAGATCTTTTTAAGGATTTTGGACTTCTTCTTAGGTACGTTGAACAATTATTGAAGAGTCTCAAAGGATTGCTAACATGATCAGAATTGCATTTTTTTAAAAAAAATCAGTCTACTTTGTGGAAAGTGGTTTTTGGATGGGAATAATACAAAAGAAAGATTTGCTTTTATGATAGCCCAAGTAAGAGATACTGAGAATGACTAGGAAAAGAGTTGTGGGAATGACTAGGAAAAGAGAAATAGATGGATTCAACATACACTGAGAAAGTAGATTCACTAGGACTTAATGATAGATTGACTATGGGGTGGGAGATGGTAAGGGAAAATGAAGGAACAAGGACAACTCGTTGGTTTCTGGTGTGACTAACCAGGTACATATGGCAGGGGTTTTGAGAGATTTGAATAATTCTTTTAGATGTACTAAATGTGAAGTATCTGTGTAGCAGCCTTTTGGCAATGTCAGGTAGGTATTGAAATTTACATGTCTCAGGCTCAGAAAAAAGACCTATGTTAGAGATAAATATCTCACTTAAGAGATGTTTTTGAGCATTTAATATGTTTTAGTTAATGTTTAGTTACTGGGGATACGGCAGGAACAAAGCAGACAGAGTCCCTGCTCCCATGGAGGGAAACAGGCAATAAACAAGTTACAAAAAAAAAAGTCAGTATGGTTTGTCAGGTGATAAGTGGAATAGAGAACAGGGAAACAAGTTAAGAGGGAAGAGAAATGCCTATGGGAGATAATATTTTGTATAGGATAGTCGGGCAAGACCCACTGATATGGTGACATTTGAGCAGAGGAAGGAAAGAAATCTGGGTGACAAGAATTTCAGGTAGAGCATTCCAAGAAAAAAAGTTGCAAAGAACTTTGAAACAGGAACTTCTATGTTGTATTCAAAGAATGTCAAAGGGTCACGAATCCGTAGATGAGTGAACAAAGGGTAGAGTAATAAGAAAGGTAGCCAAGGACCAGGTCAGGACTTTGTCAGTTATTTTAAGCCTTCGACTTTTACTCTGAGATGGAAAGAAGCCATTTAAGAGTTTTAAGTGAAGGAATGGCATAATCTAAGTTGCATTTTTAAGGGATTAATGTGGCCGTGGATTGAGAACACTATGGTGGGAAAAGGGTGGGAGCATGGAGACCAGTTAGGAAGTCAGTGCCACAATCCAGACAAGAAATGATGCTGGCTTAGACCAGGGTGGCCTTGGTAGAAGCAATGAGAAATGTTCTGATTGTGGATATGTTTTGAAGGTGAATTTGTTAGAATTTACTATTGGATACAGATTTCTGGCTTGAGCAACTGAAAGTTATAGAGATGCCATTAACTGTGTTGGAAGAGTGCAGGTGAAGCAGGTGTTTTTGTTTCTTTGTTTTTTGGATTTGCTGGGTCTAGGAAATCTGTTTTGGACAGGTTTTGTTTGAGACCCTGTTAGATACCCAAGTGGAAGTGATGAGGCAAAGGTTAGGAGTTTAGCGGATACTTTGGGCAGACAATACATATTTGGGAATTTTTGGCATTAGATGGCATTTAAAGCTGTTCTACTGAATAAAGCCACATAGAGAATGAGTATAAATAGGGGTTTCTTAGCGTCTGCACTATGAGCATTTGGAGGCAGGTAAGTCTTTGTGGTAAGGGCTGTCCTGTACATTACAGGGTGTTAAGCAACATCCCTGGCCTCTGCCCACTACGTAGCAATCATGCACACATGTGCACGCACACCACATTTAGTTGTGAGAAGCAAAAATCTCCAGATATTGCTATCTGTCCTTGGGGATTGGGGCAGAATGGCCCCCAGTTGAGAACCACTGTGTAGATGAGGGAGGATAAGAGGACTGAACTCTGGATCACTCCTATTTTTAGGAAACTGAGGAACCAGTGAAGGAAACGGAGAAGGAGTAGCTAGTAAGAATTGAACAAAAAGATAGTTGTGTCCCACAAAGTCAAGGAACTATTTCAAGAAGGTGTAGAGTAAAAAAACTATTAAATGCTGCATATAAGTCAGAGAAATGAAAATCGACATTGCACCATGGAGGACATCAGTGACTTTGTCAGGAACTGCTCCAGTAAGTGGTACAAAAGCCTGAATGAAGTGGATTCTAGAGAGAAGGGGGCGGGGAATTGTGAGCTGAGAACAACTCCCTCAAGGAGCATTGCTGTGAGAGGAGCAGCGAAGTTAAATGGTAGTGGGAAGGTGATGGTATAGGAGATATATAATAGTACGTTTACATGCAGTCAAGGGTAACCACTAGAGGAGAGGAATTGAAGAAGCTGAGAAAGTGAGGTATTAGAAAACACATGGATATTGAAATCATTCAGAATATGGCAGGAGAAGTAAGAGTGAGCCAGGAGCTAAAGCCTTCAAGGAATGAGAGAGATCTGTAGATAACTAATATGCAGGATAGCAGGTGGTATCTGATTGCCTGAGCTTCAGAGCTGAGTGGTTAGGGCAGGGAGTAAGGAACAATGGCCTAGGGGGCAACAGGAAGCAAGCAAGATATCTGTGCTCTGCCCTGAGGCTCCATTACAAGGAGCATGGTAGAGAAAGCTACCACCATTAGAGAAGGATGGGGTGTGGGCAGTGTCCTACAGGAATATCCAGAACCTAATTTTAACCATAAGGCAGGAAAGTGAAGCGATTGTTCAGAGATGAGGTTGAAGATCCAGAAAATTGTGCTTATGACACAGTGAGTTACCCAAGTAGCTCTGGGGAATCATCGGGGCTTCAGTGGTGCTTGCAATGTTGGGAAAATGTGTACAGTGAGCAGAAAATATGATCCAGGATCAGGGTTTGAGGGACTAGCATGTAGGGGGTCAGGTCAAGGAGAAGGAGAGGGAATGCCCAGAGGTGTAGGAGCCAAACCAGGAGAGGTGGTATGGAAGTCGAGAGAGGAGACTTTTAAGGATGGCATGGTCAAGTATGTGGATTGTTGCAAAGAGGTCAAGTAAGAGAAGGACTGAGTCCTTTGGAATTGGTCTGGTGACTTTGGTAAGAAGAGGGTTGGTTGAAGCGTATGAAGGAGGTGAGGAAATAAGAGAAAGTTTGGCCGTGGAGGGCAATGAAGAGAATGTGATAGTTGGATGGGAGCTGGAATGGGGTGATGGAAAGAGAAAGGCCTGAGAAGAGCATATTTGCATGTCGGTAGAAGGCTCTGGAAGAAGGAGAGATGGATGCAGGAGGGATATTCTTGAGAAAGTCAGAGATTGGCCTTTAATTGCTAGAAGGAGACCTGCTCTTTGGGTAGTATGGTAATCAAGGTAATGAGATGTTATGGCATTCCCAGCTTAGTGCCTTCTATAGTTCCAGAGCTACTATGTGGCAGTTGCACTTGGAGAAGAGTCTGCCCTGAATCCTAGCAGGAAGAAGTAGCGGAAGGAAGGGGAGGGGAAATACCCATATGTATTAAGGTCACTATAGTTTGAGGCTGTAGTTATATATGTGGAGGCCATGTTCCACCTCAAGTAATGGGGGTATGTGGCATGATTTTCATTAGAGTGGAGTGTAATTGCATTGAATATAGTTCTAAATAAGTGGACTGTCAAGTTTGGAAATGTCTTCATATGATAAGATTTGAGTTTTATAGTATGCTTGGTAAATCTATATAAGGTGGTTCAGGGTGTAAAAATTGGTCTGACTATGTTTATCCAAAATTTTCAAATTGGGAGAGTTTACCAGGAAACTATTTCCATGTATTTCAGTGCTACAATTAGTTAGAAAGAAAAGCATAAACTTTTTAAAGAAATGTACTTTTTTTTAACAGGAAGACCTCCGGAGATACACTGGAGCTGGTGGAAGAGTCACTGGATATAAATTTGTTGAATAATGCAGTTCGCCTCAAATTCCAAAATTGCAGCCTCTTACCTGGAGGGGTTCATGTCTCTGAGACTCAGAATCATGTGATAATCTTGATATTAACCAATCAAACAGTACACAGGTTGCTTTTACCACACCCTTCCCGGATGTATAGGAGCGTAAGTTGATTAAGTCCTTTATTAGATTCCTCTGGCTGTCACACATAAGTACTGGAGCAATAGCCTTTGGAATTGAAGGAAAGTTGAATTCCTTGGTAGCCCTCACCACACACAGTTTGATAGTTACTATTTAAAATGATCAGACACATTGTAGGTTGAAGAAATAGTTTTCATTTAAAAAAATAGATTTCTTTTTAAGCTGGACGATTTTTTACTCTAGAAGCTTTGGTAGCAATTGAGAGGAACTATGCAAAGTTAAGCTTATTCTGATTTAACAGATTTTTCTTTGTAATTACCCCACAGGAGTTAGTAGTTGAAAGTCAGATGCAATCAATATTCACTGACATTGGAAAAGTTGATTTCAGAGATCCTTGCAACAATCAGTTAATTCCAGCAGTCCCCGGACTCCCCCCTAATTCTACCACCTCGGCAGCCTGGCTTAGCAATGATGGGGAGGCCCTGTTTGCTCTACCTTCTGCTGCTGGAGGAATCTTCGTTCTTAAACTACCTCCTTACGACATACCTGGTAAGAATGGGAACTGAATGTGGATATAACTTTAAACAAGGAAGGTTGGCATTAACACAGATCTTGGAGATCCATACCCATCACTCAACACAGGAATTGCTTCCATAACACTCCTGAAAAGATCATTCAGTGTCACTTACCCAATGCATCCCAAATGCTTCACTGTTTTCTTCCAAGAGGGCATGATTTTATATAGTGGATGAGGAACTGTAAAGCTTACTGGAATATGGGAAAACATAACTAAGACAGCCTATTCTAAGGTCTCTTGTAGAGATCAGTTGACTACCTTTATGTTGAGGTACTATAACTAAAATTAATTAATGAAAACAAGAAAGTCGAGTTGCTGATATCCTGCTTCAAGTCACCACTATCTCTTGCCTGGATTATTGCATCACCTTCCTCAATATCTCCCCAGATCTGTCCTTAACTCCTACACAGAAACTTCTCGGGCAGACTGAAATACTTAAAACCTAAATCAAGTCATGTCAGTAAACTACTCAAAGCCCTCGAATGAGGGCGGTTCTTATCTCACTCTGAATCAACCCACAGTCCTTACATTGGTGAACAGGACCCCTCACCTCAGCACCAGCCACATGCCTTTTTGCAGTCCCTTGAACACACAGGCACGCCTTCCTCAGGGCTTTTGCCTGGAATAGTCTCCGCAGCAACCAGCTTGGCTCCTTCCTTTAGCTCCTTTAGGTCTTTACTCAATGCCCCCCTCAGCTAGGCCCTCCCTGACCACCCTTTTCAAAATTGCACACACACCCTGCCGTAGCTTTCACTTTCCGTGTTTTATTTTTCTCTTATTGCTAATTCTACTTAATTTGTTAACTTCTTGCTTCTCCCATCTCCCAATGGAATGTAAGTTCCATGAAGGCAGGATTTTGTTTGTTTACTGCTCCATCTCCAACACCTAGCACTGCCTGACACATGAAAGGTGCCCATTGATTCTTTGTCAAAGAATAAAGTATTTCTTCTAAACAATACGAGTTATTTATAAATGGCAAAAATTTTCCCTAGGAATCTAAAAATGCTATTTTTATTGATCCAATAATGATTCAAAATATTTTAGGTGCGATATACATGAAAAGGTACATCTTAAGACTTCTTATAGAAATGTAGAAGCCTGTCATTTGTTATAAAGAGCTTGTTCATTGTTGCATCCTTCTTGCCTTTGGGTGTCACGAAGTATCATCAAGAGGTGTCTTGGATGTCATTGATCTGTTTTCAATCTTTTAGGAATGGTGTCAATTGTGGAACTGAAACAGAGTTCAGTAATGCAACGATTGCTTATAGGCTGGATGCCAACAGCTATCAGGTGAGTGCTGTCTGGCAGGTAAATCAGGGGGCCTGAGAATTTAATTTTACATGGGTCAGCACCTGTTACTGCTTCCAGTATTACTCCAAGGCAGGTAAAGATTACACTGGAAAGGAGAGTCTGCACAATATCACTTCCCATCTGAGGAGAGCCACGCTCCAGAGCCCACCTCATTTGAGATTGGCCACCCTGACAGCAAAAAGTAGCTTACTGTGTATGTCTTCCCAATATCTATTTCAGCGCTCTGCCTCGACTTACCAAATCAATTTTGTGTAATATTCAAAGTAGAAAGTTTCTGATGATTAGGACAGTATTCCATTGTTACATAGAGCCTTTTAAAATTTATCATAGTAATCGATTACAAATCAAATAAAAAGTGTAGTGGTCTTACACCAACATATAAACACTTGCTCCTTATGTTGATTAAAAGTATACATTTCTAATTTTATATCTTAAATTGCAAATTCTAACAATCAGATGATTTGCAATAGTCAAACTCTAAACTGGCCTTATGTTTTTAGAGGTGATCAGGGACCTTCAGATCGTCCCCTCAGCCTTGCCATTCATTGTGTCGAGCATGATGCCTTCATCTTTGCTCTGTGCCAGGATCATAAACTACGAATGTGGTCTTATAAGGTAAATGCTACATTTATAGTTTCTATAAGTTAAAATAGGACTGTGAATTGTTAGAGAATTGAAGTAAATCTTGCTGCTTCTCTTAGGTTATCAGATCTCTTAGTTTGAAAATTATAGGCCATTTCCAGATTTAGACAGTTTCGTTTGGCTTTATTTTTCTTATATTTCTCCCCTTGTCTTTATATTTTGAAAATTATGAGTCTTAACAGAAAAGGTGAAATAATAGTACAGAGTATACCATTCACTTAAGAACAAATATGCTTTAGAAGTTCAGGTTCATAAAATAGTTTTCAAGATTCACCAAAAAACTGATAATTTTATCTATCAGAGATAATTTCATCTTACCCCTCAAAAAGAAATCTGTAGGGTCCTTCAGCAAACAAACTGTCTGCTGCAATGTTACACTCCAGTATCTTGGGACTGCCTTATTTCTGTTGTGTGAAGTTGTCCATCATGTCCCTAACTTGTCAATAAAAGTGATGTTTTTTTTTTTAATGTCCAAAAAAAAGAGTGGATGTGTATCCTTTAAAGAGGAAGGGGATTTGTTTTCTAACCTAAATATTCTTTGATACCAGTTATTAACTCTTTTATCTTGGGCAGGACCAGATGTGCCTGATGGTAGCTGACATGCTGGAATATGTCCCTGTGAATAAAGACCTTCGGCTCATGGCTGGGACTGGACACAAATTACGACTTGCTTATTCCCCTTCCATGGGACTCTATCTAGGGATATACATGCATGCACCAAAACGAGGACAGGTATGAAATATGACACATCAGGTTATTCTCTATGTATTGATGTGGGGGAGGAGCTGTAGCTTCATTAAGTCAATTTCAGACACCAACCTAAATGTCTCATGTGTTTCCACTGAGATGGTGGGTTTTGTGTTACTATGTGAATTAAAAGGTCTTGAAAGAGAAGTCAGAATAAAAGGAGGTAGAGAATTTAAAAGAATATGACAGGAAAAGTTAACCAAAATGAAATGAGAAAGAGCAAATTTAGGTCTACGAAAAAATGGAGTTATTTAAGGGACATAGGGGAAGTTAATTTTTAGAAATAATTTTGCTCATCAAACACAAGCTGTTGCATGAAAATGAGATATTTAGGATGTGATACAATAGCATAATCATAAACAGCTGTTTGTTGGGTATTATGTTTGGCACAGTGCCAGGCCCTTTATGTACATTAACATAAATGCTTGGAGTATGCTTGCTCAGCTCACACTTTACATGTTATCCACTTACTCTTATTAACATTCCAATGAGGTTCGTCCTCCTCACTCTGCATGGATCCCTCATGCTGGCTGCTGCCCTGCCTGGGTGCCCACATTCCTGTTAGACTCTGATATCCCATTCCAGGTTGCCCCTTCATATAGATGCCCTCCACACTATTTGGGCCCTGATTCTCTGCACTAGGCCACCCACATGCAATGGACACCCTTCTCACCTACTTGGGCTCTAATCCCCACTGCAGGCTGCAGGCTGCTACTCTGTATGGACACCCTTCTAGTCCTGTTGAGTTTCCACCTGGTCAGGCCCTTCGTTTTGTGGAAGCCCTCTCACCCTGCTCCTGCTCCTATACCCTAAACCAGGCTACTCCCAAAGGTGGACACTGTTCTCACCTCCTTGGGCTCTTGATTCATCCCATGACCCCTTTTGAGGGCTCAATAATTTGCTAGAACAGCCCACAGAACTCAAAGAATCACTTATGTTTACTAGTTTATTATATGACAAAGGATCTAGAGAAACAGCCAGATGAAAAGGTATATAGAGTGAGGTCCAGAAAGGTCCTGAGTGCAAGGGCTTCTCTTTCCATGGTATTGGGGTGGGGTGTGCCACCCTCCCAGCACAGGGATGTGTTCACTAGCTCGGAAGCTCTCCAAGTCCTATACTTTAGGGGTTTTTATGGAGGCTTCATCATGTAGGCATGAGCCATTAACTCAGTCTTTAGCCTCTCTCCCTTCCCTGGAGGATGAAGGTTGGGCTGAAAGTTCCAGGCTTCCAATTATGGTTTGGTCTTTCTGTTGTCCAGCCCCCATCCTGAAGCTATCCAGGAGTTTCCTCATTCCTATCATCCAGGAAGTTCCAAGAGACTTAAGATCTCTGTGTCAAGAACTGGGATCAAAGACCAAATATTAGAACAAAAGATGCTCCTGGTACCCCTGTCATTCAAGGGATTGTAAGTGTTTTAGGAGCTTAGTGTCAGGAACCAGGGGCAGAGACCAATATATAGAGAAGTGATTATTTCACAGTTCCTAATAGAGTGTGTTTAAATCATACTGGAAAATATTGCCATCTTAGTATTAAGCCTTTTACCATGAACATTGGATGCTTTTCTGTTTATTTAGATCTATAATTTTTTTAACAATGTTTTATAGTTTTCAGAATACAAATTTTGCGGTTCTTTTGATCATTTTATTCCTAGGTATTTTATTCTTTTTGATGCTATCATAAATGGAATTATTTTCTTAATTTCATTTTCAGGTTGTTCGTTGCAAATTTATAGAAAAACAGTTGATTTTTGTATATTGACCATGAATCCTACAACCTTACTGAACTTTTATTAGTTCTAATAGTGTTATAGTGGAATCCTTAGGACTTTCTAAATACAGGTTATACTGCCTCCTTTCCAATATAGATGCCATTTCTTTCTTTTTTTCCTTTTTTTTTTTTTTTTTTTTGCTGAATTGCCCTGGACATATACTCCAGCACAATGTTAAATAGAAGTGGCAAGGCCTGATATCATTGTCTTCTTCCTTGATCTAAAGGAAAAAGCTTTCAACGTTTCACTATTGAGTATATATTAGTTGTGAATTTTTCATAAATGCCATTTATTGGGTAGGGGAAGTTTCTACTCCTAGTTTTTATGAAAGTGTGTTTGGTTTGGTGTGGTTATCTTGATTCACATTAAGACATTTTTACTCACCATTTGCTTTTGCATCATCAGTGCAAATATCAACACAGCGAAAAGGCCAAATAATGTCATAGTATTATTTTGAAAGGAATTTTAACCTCACTGACCCCCTGAAACGTCTCAGGCACCTATAAGAGTCTATGGACCACATTTTGAGAACCAGTGCCCTAAAAGTTAGATCCAGAGTTGAATGTGGTATTCTAGGAGTGGTGTCAGAATGAGCAGAGCTCTTACCTCCTTTGTTTTGAACACTGTGGTTCTATCAGGGAAACTTTTTCGGCAGCCATGTAACCCTCATGCCTGTTCAGATTGTTATGAATTTATAGTCTTTTCTCTTCCCCTCTTTACAAAAACTGCTCTTCAGCATGGTTTTTTCTCCTTAATCTGCATAGTTGCACCTTTGTATTTTTTAATTTCTAATATTTTACATCCATTTCTATTAATATTATTTGTTCTTGTTTTTCTTTTGGTTCTTTGGATTCTAAGTCTGTTAATAAGTGTTTTAATTCAGTAGGTTCTCACCGATATAATAAGCATGCTATCTGTATTTCCATCTAAGAAATTTATAAAAATCTCAAACAGAAGTCTTGTAGTGCTTGCTTTGGCAGCACATATACTAAAATTGGAACAATACAGAAAAGATTAGCATGGCCCCTGTACAAAGATGACATGCAAATTCATGAAGCATTCCATATTTTTAAGTAGTACAAATTAGTAGTTACAAAATGGTTACAAGGATTTAGAGTATAGCATAGGGTATATAGTCAATATTGTAATGGCTGTGTGTAGTGACAGATGGGTGCTAGAATAATCAGAGAGATCACTTCATGGATTGTATAAATGTCTAACTTTTTAAGATTTAAAATAAAATTTAAAAAAAAAGAAGTCTTGTAGATCTACCGTGTTGTGTATGGACTAGTCCTGGGCCAGGAATTCTTAGTGATTTGACAATGCCATAGATATCCACATACAGAGTTTATATATTTTATAAAAGTAATCAGTCTGCAATGGATTGGAAATTAAAAAACAAACCAAAACAAAACTAATCCTTAATTACAGGTAGTTTGAGAACCACTGCATTAGACGAACATTCTTCCAACTTGTTTTTTGGCTAGAATCTGCAATAAGAAATATTTTTCATTGCTACCTAGTATATACATATGAGATGATGAACATTAACAACAAAATTTTTATAAAGTATTTACTATGAGTGATGATATGATGAACTCTGATACTTCCCTTTGGGGTGCTTTTTTTTTTTTTAATGCTGTATGAGACCTGCTATATTGATTAATATTCCACTAATGAGTTGAGGTCTGTAGCTTATAAAATACAACTCTAGGCTGGGGTAAATATGATTACCACATATATTTTTCTTATTTCATACAGTCTTTTTTTTTTCTCAAAAGGGACTCTGTGTGTGTGTGTGTATTATATATATTATAATATATATAAATATATATTTACTTGTTGAAAATTGCTTACATTGTAAGGACAGACCCATTGTCACTCTTACTAGTCTGAAGCATTATTACTCTTGTCAGTGAATTTTCTTTTTTTTTTTTCAATTACAGTTAACATTAACATTATATTAGCTTCAGGTGTATAACATAGTTGTTAGACTTATGTATTTTGCGAAGTGGTCATCTCCATTAAGTCTAGTACCCACTTAGCATCATACAGTTATTACGGTATTACTGATTATATTTCCTATGCTGTACTTTACATCTCTGACATCTTTTTTGTAACTACCAATTTGTTCTGTGAATTTTCTTTATCAAAAAATTATTTTAAGTACCCATCAAATTATTTTGAGTTTGAATTTTTTTGTTTTGACAAGGGAGTTAAATACTAAAGATGAAGTATTTTATAGGGTTTTTGTTTTTGTTTTTTTAATAAAGATTAACTGGCTAATGTTGATTTGTATTGTATATATGTTTTAAACTTAAGAATAGGTTTCTGACCATAATGAGATACCACCTCACACCCATTAGGATGGCTGCTATCAAAAACAAAACAAAACAGAAAATAACAAGTGATGGCAAGGATGTGGAGAAATCATAATCCTTATGCATTGCTGATGGGAATGTAAAATGCTATAGTCGCTATGGAAAATAGTATGGCAGTTTCTCAAAAAAATAATCATAGAATTACTCTATGATCCAGCAATTCTACTTCTGGGTATACACTCAAAAGAATTCAAAACAGGGTCTCAAAAAGATATTTGTACACCCATGTTTATTACATTATTCACAATAGCCAAGAGATGGAAGCAACCAGTGTTCATCAACACATGAATGAATAAACAAAATATGGTATATGCATAAAGTGAAATTTAGCTGTAAAAAGGAATGAAGTTGTGATAAATATTATAACATAGATGAACCTTGAGGATATTATGCTAAGTGAAATAAACCAGTCAAAAAAGACAAATACTCTTAAGATTTTACTTATATAAAGCACCTAGAGTAGTCATCGTCATAGAGACAAAGTAGAATGGTGGTTGCCAAAGGTTTGGGGGAGAGGAGAATGCGGAGTCGTTTAACAGGTATAGAGTTTCAGTTTTGCAAGATGAAAAGTTTGAGAGATCGGCTGCACAACAATGTGAATGTACTTAACACCACTGATTAAGATGGTATAAATATAATGTGTATTTGACCATACTTTTTTCAAATTAGTTTCTGAATGCTAATAACTCATTTAAAAAAGTAGCACATTGATTATTTCAAATAATAAATTATCAATTTGTGTTTTAACAGTTCTGCATTTTCCAGCTGGTGAGCACTGAGAATAACCGCTACAGTCTAGATCACATTTCCTCCCTATTCACTTCTCAGGTAGGTTGGATCATCCTTTGTATATAAGTATAGGAAAGAAGAATTGGCTGACTCAACTACGTTGTAATAGATCGAAACCTTAAAATGGATGCAAACAAAATTTTATTTCATGTGGTACTCTTTCATATGCTTTTACCTCTTCTACCGATACAAATGTAAGTTGCCTTAAACTGCTACCCTTTCTATTTTAACCTACCTTTTTTACCCCACATTTCCTCCTAGGAGACACTAATTGACTTTGCCTTAACCCCTACGGATATCTGGGCCCTGTGGCATGATGCTGAGAACCAAACACTTGTGAAATACATCAATTTTGAACAGTATGTATCACTTACCTCTGTCATCTGCCTTACCCCAAGCAGTTTCATACTATGAATACATGAGAGCTTTTTTATGTAGAAACAAAGTCAAAGGTTTGCATTTAAAGGATACAGCCCTGGGTTTGCCTATTGCTAACTGTTTTCTGAAACATCTTTTGCGTTTTGTATTATTTTTTACCTTTTAGTTTTATGACAAAATGAGGAATCTTGGGGATAGAATGAGATAAAATACTGTATTTCTTGGGAGAGATGGCACGTATCCAAAATACTTCTAACCTGGGAGGGTTATTTTTTGCTTCTAAGAAAAGACAATTTCTGATAACCACAAAGTCCAAAAGACACTGCAGCCACTTTGGATTCTCAGTTTCTTCATCAAAAGATGAAAAGCAGATTGCAGAAGTACAGTGCTTCTCAAACTTTTTTAAAAACAGGAAACCTTTTTCTTCAAAAGATAATGAACTCTTGTATAACCAAACTAGTGTTTAATAAGTATGAAATTATAACATAATTTAATGTGTTGATAATTTCTAAGTATTAGATATATTTGGTATGTGATATTTTTAATTTATATGATACCAGTTTAAATTTTTTAATAGTCACAAAATACATTTTTAAAGCCAATTTTGAATCAAACACTTGTGTAACCTCTGAAATACCTGTGCAGGATTCCCTGGGATATAGCTCGATGTGCCTGGAACTAAATCAATTGAATCTTAGGGGTCCCTGATAACCCTGTATTCTAGAATAGAGTTCTGGAATGCTTGCCTCACAGATTGACCCTGAGCAGCCACACCTCAGAAAATCTGAGCGGACTCCTGATAGATGGCATTCAAACAAAATAGTAAAAAAACAAAGAATCTGGGGTTAGATGAGAGTTTGAATCCTGGTTATGCAACTTACTAGTTATGAGATACCTTAAGCTTCACTTTCCACATCTGTGAAATGGGGTTAATACATCCTTCAAAGTTATAAGGCATACATGAATAGTAACTAGAACTGTACCTAATATAACATCTAGTATATAGTAAATGCAGAATAAAAATTAGCTATTATAGATTTGGGTTTGGAGTTTTAATTTCAGAAAGGTAACTTAAAACTGGTAAGAGCACTTCTATAAAAGCAGACTCTTCTAAGAATAAGTTTCTTTTTTCTGAAACATTTTTAATAGAATTGATCAAGCAGTCATTGCAGAGGTTCAGGGATGAGGCCCTCCCTGCCCAGATACTGCCAACAGCATAAGCTTCGTCTTTATCATTTTTGTGTAGACTGATGGACTTTTTTTGTCTGTAGTAATGTTGCAGGTCAGTGGAATCCGGTTTTTATGCAGCCTCTGCCTGGGGAAGAAATCGTTATCAGAGATGATCAGGAACCCAGAGTAAGCAATGCTAAAGTCTTATACATAAGGAGATGATTTGCCCTGATCATTAGTTTGAGAGGAACCGGTTGTATTAGAACTTTTTTGCTACAGATGAAAGAAACCCACCTCAAATTGACTTAAGCTTAAAATGAGTACGTATTGGCTTGTGCAGCTGAGAAGTACAGAGTTACTTGGCTTCAGCCATGGCTGGACAGTGCTTTTAGAGCTTGATCTGTCTTCTGTCTGTATTCTGCTTTCTCCTTGTTGGGTTTACTCTCAGGCAGGCTTCCTGAGCCTGTGCATTCTGTGAATGTGAAGCAACCCCAGAGGAAAGAGAGCATCTCTGTCCCAGGTCCTGAAATAGACACCCACTGGCCTACTTGAGTCATGTGCTAATTCCTGACACTCACTTTGATCAGAAGAAATAGACTAGTCTGGCTTGTCATGGGAAACATGTCCAGCCTGGGCCTGGCTCTTGTGGAGGGTGGTGAAGTCAGTTGTGGAGGAGTGGTTCCCCAGAGAAAGATAAGGGATTCATTAGTAAAAGAAGGGGAAGTGGATTCTGGGCAGGCACAAACACTAGTTGTCCACTATAATAACCATGTTGGTACATGCATATAAACTAGAAATAAGGTAAATTCTGATAGAGCTATATGCTATGAAGGAAATAACTTTAAAAGGTAATGCAATAGAGAGCAAAACAGGTCAGTCTGTTTTCCAGGGATACTCTCAGGAAAAATGGAAGAAAAAGTGTTCAGTTGATACCTTATTCTTAAAATAAGATTAAAAATTATGGGCTGTGGGTCTCAAACAGAGACTCTTAATTGGATTGGAAATCCCACTTTCCAGATCTGAAATTGAATATTGCTATGTTTTTAATCGCAAAAGTTTATTGGCACTTCACTTTTGTCTAAAAGCCAAAATCATATGCTGATTATTAAAATCCTTGTTTTTCTCCTTCATCTTAGTCATTTTATCATCCCCCAGAACCTGAGTAGAAGGAAGGAAACCTGAATGAAGATTAGTCTCAGGTTTGCTACTTATTGGCAAATCTGGTTTATGAAATTTGGTCAAAGTAATTAGGCAATGTGAGATTATTCATCTTTTTCTCTCTACTTCATTTCCCCACTTGAGAGCTTATTGCACTTTTTCATTTTTCTTGGTTCATTTTCTTTAATATGTGAGCCATAGAACGAAGTGGATGGTGTAGAAAGCAGTTTAGTTTAATTGTTCTCTTACCAGTGCATATTGCCAGTAACCTAGATCCACCTCTTCCATTTAAGATTGTGTTCACTTAAGCAATGCCCAAACCTGTGTGGAATTTTTGTAAGAGTTTATTTGAGCCAAATAGATGCCTGGGAACAAGGTTTCAAATGCTCCTGAGAATAACAGTTTTGCATTTGAGATTAAGGAAGAGTACGTGGAGGCGAGAGAAGCAAGTCAGGGATTGGATTGCAGGATAGTTACCAAGATTATGTGCTCTGTAGAGCGTGGTTACAGCTTATTTCTAAAGTGTGTTAACCTAGATGCACAGGAACAATGGACAGTTTATTAAGGCAAAGTTAAACCTTTTACTAATGAAGTTCTATGCCTAGGGCGTGACTACTCACTGCAACCTGCCCAGTCAGGAATTTATGATCAGTCCCCCTGTGAGGTTATCTTCCATAGAATCCCTTTTTTCATCCACAGTTGGGATTTGACAATCTGTTTTCCAGTAGAACCCAGTGAGGCAGTCCCTGAGAAGCACTCCGTTTTAAGAATAGTATATCTAGCCGTCTTTATGTTCAGTGTGACAATGTAGATTTGCTCTACTACTTGTTATTGCTCACATGTAGAGAGGCCATGTTCATCTACTAGAAACTCAACTTTGAAGCTAACGTGTTGAATTCTTTCTTCAAATTTTTCAAAATTGTATCTTTTTAGAATGACATTAATTTTTATTTTTAACGTCCTAACAGGAGATGTATTTGCGGAATCTATTTACCCCAGGACAATTCATAACTGCAGCTTTATGTAAAGCTTTACAGGTTGGTGAGAGAATAATGTTTATTCAAGACTATCTCTTTTAAAAAAAAAAAAAGACTTATTATTATTGTTGTATAATTACTGGTTACTATTAATTTTTGTTTTGCATATACTAAACACTAAATGTATTTTTGCAGTTGCATAACATTTTTAGGATTTTTTACAGTTACCATTTATAAATGTGTTTATAAATACTATTATAATTTTTATAAATGTTCTTTCCATTAAGCAAGACTGCCAGTTGGGACGTAGGATGAGAACTTTCCCAGTGACTAGTGAAGCATGCCAGTAGTAAAAAGAGAAACTTGTGCCTACCCTGTTATAAAAAGATATCTTTTCATGCTACGTATAATCTCTATACTTGAAAGAAATTTAAAATATTTTCTGGTTAGTTTTGGTGGTGCTTTGTTTTTAACCCTTTTGTTAGTACAATGAAGATCTAATTAGCTCAGGTTCAAGAAAACTAAAAATCTTAGCTTCAAAATCACATGGTTTAAGACATGCTTATAACTTTTAAAAGGATTCTTTAAAGAATAATCACTCTAGAATTGAAAAATGCCTTAGAATCTCCTGATCTGACCTCCCACTACAAAGCAGAGATATTTTCTGTGGCTTCTCTAAAAGAAAACTGTTCAGTTTCTAGATGTCTCTGTGTCCAATGAAGAGTTTCTCACTAGCTCTTGCGAATTATTGTTCCCAAATTGTGTCATTTAAAAGTTCTTCTCAGTATTGGATGAAATTTAACTCCCATCCTTTTGGTGGCTTCTTTGTTTGGGAGCTTTCTGGAACATGTCTCTCTAATATAAAGCAACTCTTCAGATATTTTAAGACTCTCTTAATATACTGTCTTTCTCCAGACTAAATACACCCAGTTCTGTAACTTTCAGGTAATATAGTTTCTAGACCCCGGACTTTTCTTTTAGGTATATTCTCGAAAATCTATTTCATGTTTTCTTTCTAAAAAAAACTTCAGAATGACATGGTCACTTTGTCCTATGGTGTTTTTTCTTTCATCTCATCAGCACTTTTTCCTTTTTAACAATAATCAAATGTATGATACTATTTCTCTTGCTATCTCTTGCACAGTGAGACATTAAATTATCTGTAAGACATTAATCAGATGCTTTCCTTTTGCAGAATTATTCCCAGTAGTGAGCACCCCCATCACTCCTTTAGCTTACCTCTGTGCCAGTTTCAGGATGTATATATTTAGTATCGTCTTACAGCTTTCTTCTGGCTAAGCAATAGCTGTTCTGTTTCTTTTTGCTTTTTGTAATGATTCAAATGTGCCCAATTCCATTATTGAATTGAAAGAATCCATAATTCCTTTATATTTGTGGATTTCTGTAGTTACTCTGGTCTATGTAAACTTTTTCAAACTTGCTATACTTTCACTTACAGAAATTATATGGACAGCGTCAGGGCTAAATGTGTATTCTGCACATGTACAGTCTCTCTTGGATTGTTGTCTGTTGCCTCAATGCCTTCTAAAACTAGAGTATTTTTCATTCAGTTTTGGGTATTATATAATCCACTCACATTTCTCCTTTAAATTTAGATTTTCTGTCGAGGAACTGAGAGGAATTTAGACCTTTCCTGGAGTGAACTAAAGAAAGAAGTTACTTTAGCTGTTGAAAGTGAGGTGAGTTTGGGTAAAGGAAGAATATATTCTTCCATTTTGATGTTGGCAGGTTGATACTGAGGAACTGTTAAATTATTCACTGGAACTTGTTAGTAGGAAGTATAAATGTTTAAACCTTTTATTTAGAGAACTAGATACCTATTTATATAGTCTATGGCTTATAATGCATATGTATCATTAAATATTAAAGGAATATTCATTGACTGTAGCTTAGTAAAATACTAGACTGTCATGTTTTGGGGGTAGAAAGATTTTAAATGGTATCAAGTTTTGTTTTGTTTTATTTTCTTTGCCAGCTCCAAGGAAGTGTAACAGAGTATGAATTTTCCCAGGAAGAGTTTCGAAATTTACAACGGGAATTCTGGTGCAAGTTTTATGCCTGCTGTCTTCAGTATCAAGAAGCCCTCTCTCATCCTCTTGCCCTACTTTTGAATCCACACACAAATATGGTGTGCCTGCTGAAAAAAGTAAGGGAATGGAAGCATACAGAAAAACTTTAGACAGTTCACTGGGTCTTTCATAATGCTAGTCTGTTGTATGTTGCAGTTAGCTTTTAGGACTTTGTTTTGTTTTTGGTTTTTTTCCTAAAATTATAGTTTATTTGTATTTAGATAGTTTCTGCATCATTTATACCTTTTTGCATTTTAGTTATCTCTTGTACAGAAGTGATTTCAAACTTAAGATTTAAGAGTTAAAAGAATAGCACAAAGAACTTCTGTATTCCCAGATGTACCATTTGTTAACTGTCATGTGCTTTTCTTCTTTCAATAATTTTTTTCCTGAACCACTTGAGAGTTAATTATAGACATTGTGCCCCATCGACATTATATATTTTAGCATATATCAAAGATCAAGGATATTCTTATATAACCACAGCACAATTTAACAATCAGGCAACTTGATTGACATATACAGTTCATATTCATATTTTACCAGTTGTGCCTATAATTTTTTTCTTGATCTAGGATCTAGTCCAAGAACTTGCATATGTTTATTTGTCATGTTTCTTTAGCTAAATCAAGAACTGTCGTCTGCCTTTCTTTGTCTTTCACGACATAAACATGTTTTGAAGACTATATCTGTTTTTTAGAGTGTCTCTTAATTTGGATTGTCTGATGTTTCCTCGTGATAAGATTTGGTTCATAATTTTATACCTTTAAACATTCACTGAAAAGAATATAACTGGAAGATTTGTTTTTCCAGGGGTACCTGTCTTTCTTTGTGCCTTCCTCCTTAGTGGATCATTTGTATCTCCTGCCTGATGAGAGCCTTTTGACAGAGGATGAGACGACTATATCTGATGGTAATAGTTATTATGTCCATATTTAATCCCTGTTCTATATGAACCCTATGTTTTATTTCAAATAGATGCAAAAAACATTGCTTGCCACTGTGACCTTTCCTGATCAGGTCACATTGTAGATATTTTAAGGAAAACTTAAAAGGCCTAAGCATCTCCAAGACCTCACATAGGTCCTTGGCATTTAATTATTACTACTTTATATTAGCATAATATTAATCAGCTCTTCATTGGCTTGAGACATGTTAACTTTCTCTCACAGATGTGGATGTTGCTCGGGATGTCATATGTCTTATAAAATGCCTTCGGCTGATTGGAGAGTCAGTGACTATGGATATGTCAGTAATGATGGAGATGAGCTGTTACAACCTACAGTCTCCAGAAAAAGCTGCAGAACAGATTCTGGAAGATTTGATCACTACTGATGTGTAAGGAGAATTTAGGGTAAAGTGCATTTCCTAATGGAAATTTAGCAATTTTTAGTGCCCAAGTCAGGTTTTTCATGTACATTCAAGTATGTACAAAGTAGTGGCTTAAAGTTATAGGGAGTTGCCCTTATTCTAAATAGACGTTTTTGGCTTTTAAACATAAAATGTAACACATGAATTCAGGTCTGAAAACAGACTCATAAATTATAGTCTAGCTAGTAACTATTAACTGACCTATAAATTCTAAAGCACAAAAGTATTTTTCTCACATTCATATTGTCATTTGTTGAAAAAATGAGGGGAAATTTAATACATGGAGTGAAAGTATGTTATATGTCAGAGTGATTATCTCCACTCCTTTGTTATGTGGCTAGTTTTCCTGTTTCATAGAGCATTTAGCTTTCAGGACTTGTATGGTTTGTCTGATGTGGTCTTGGTAGTAATAGGAATTTTCTGCTTGCCCTTATAGAGAAAATGTAATGGAGGACATTTGTAGTAAACTTCAGGAAATTAGGAACCCAGTCCATGCCATTGGGCTTCTCATACGGGAAATGGATTATGAAACAGAAGTGGAAATGGAAAAGGGCTTTAATCCAGGTAAATGACAACAACAAAGATGTCTAAGATTTCTAAAAATCTGATAAATTTAACTTTTTTTTTTTTTTTTTGTAAATTACAGCCCAGCCTTTGAATGTTCGAATGAATCTTTCCCAGCTTTATGGGAGTAGCACGGCAGGGTATATTGTGTGCAGAGGCGTGTGTAAAATTGCCAGTACTCGCTTCCTCATCTGCCGAGACCTTTTGATCTTGCAGCAGCTATTAATGAGGCTAGGAGATGCAGTAAGTACTACTCAAGGGAAAACTTGTGAAATCTGAAACTTGGTGTAACCCTAAGGCACATAACGGAAAGTCAGCTCTACCAGCACAGAGACTTTTGACTTTGTTCACTGCTCTGTCCCCCATGCTTGGCCCTTAGTAGGTGCTCTATAAATAGTTGTTGAATTAGGAATGAGTAAGCATCGTAATCCGAAATTATAAATCAAGAACATAGGTGAAGCAGATTGTCTCACTATTATCTTTTAGTGGTGGGAAATGTTCGCAAATTGTCTCTCCCAAAATTGAGTATTATTGGTACTATTTTGGATATGATAGCTGTGGAGGAGAGAATAAAGAAAAGAACTTCTCTCTTTCTGCAGTACAGGATTTACCCGAAGCGCAGTTTTGAGATTGGGGAGTTTGTCATTAGGGTTCTCCCAATGCCATTCTGTGCTTCCTTTTCCATCCTGTTCTTCTTAAGTTGCCAGACTAAAGACTGTACACCAGACATCCTGCAGTCCTTGTCTCCCACCCTGCTGGATGTTCCATGCTCAAAAATTACCTTTCTGCCCACAGCCAGAAGTCCTTTTGTCTCTTCATCAGGAATCTCTTCTGAGCCTGACAAGCAATCTGATTAAACTATTTCATGTTAGTATGTAAAGGTCTTTGGAGTTCCCGGAGATACTGATCCTTTTTAAATCAGGATTTATTAACTCAGATACATTGTTTATGGTACAATTTCAGGTGAAAATAAGGAAAAACATTTAGGAAGATTATTTGCTTAGGGCCACCAGGGAGCAACAGGACTTTTCCTGGAAGTCCATCACTTAGGGCAGCCCTTATTAAGTTCTTTTCAGTCTTAATAGATTCTTCCATTTCTTTAGTGTTTTTTGGATTTTTTAATTATAATCTTTGTCATTTTTTCCTAAACACAGAAGTAATAGAAATTCATTGTAGACTTTTTGTCTATAAGCCTTTACATGTAAGCAAAAAGAAAATAGAAATTCATTTGTAGCTTTCTACACAGTGATAACCACTATTTATGTTTTGGTGTACACCCTTGTTTTCTGTGCAAGTCATTTTTTGTTTTATTTATAAAATTAGTATACGTTATGTGTATTTTTTTTGTAATCTGGTGGTTTTTATTCCACCTTACAAATTTCATCAGCATTTTCATATTATTACATGTTCTTCTGTAACGTTACTTTTAATTGTTATCTAGTACAATTTTAATTCAGTCTCATTTCTGGCCATCCAGATTGTTGCCAGTTTTTCCTTTATAGCTATAACTTTATACCTTTGATGATATCTCTAGGATAGGTCTAAGAACTAGAATTAATTGGTCACAGGCGTAATTTTTAAGGCTTTTAGTAGTAGTGCCAAATTTTCCTCAAATGGTCATACTTATTTTTACTCAAGACCAGAAAGACTTAGATTTCTCTTTTTCTCTTCTTCAGTTCTGAATCCACAGATTTAATAAAAGTTAAGCATTTTAAGGTTTTTTTCCCCCACCATCAGCTTCCATGACTTGGTGAGCTGTTTTTGATTATTTTTATACTTACTGCTTGGGTAGATATTTTTGCCACCTGCTACCCCAAAATGTAATAGATGCGTTGCTTATATTTATGTATACATGTTGCTTTTTTATATGCCCTTTGTATTTATGATTATATTTTGTCTCCATCTAAACTGTAAGAGTTATTACTAATTGCTGTTTACTGTCTCACCCACCCACCTGTTACATGTAGGTGATTTTGGGAGTCGGTCAGCTTTTTCAAGCTCAGCAAGACCTACTACATCGAACAGCTCCCCTACTCTTATCTTATTACCTCATTAAGTGGGGAAGTCAGTGCTTGGCAACTGATGTTCCAGTTGACACACTGTGAGTTTATTTTTTTTTTCGTTGTCTTGTAAGAAAAAAATTATAAACATTATGCTGTCACATATTTTGTCTTTAAAACTCAGAGAGCTTTTAGATGCTTCATTTTCTAAAGGTCAAAGGCAACTTACAAGAATGAAAATGACAACTGTGTATTATTATATATTATATATGTGTGTGTATGACATAAAGATAAATCCTGTTGAAGGCAAAATGATAAAATGAGGTCGGAGGGAAAATTAGGCCACACACAAAACATTGTACTAGTTATTAAAGGGAAACTAAGATTCTTTATAACCAAAAGAAGAAAAAATTCAACACAGGATTCACATTTTCAATCAAATAAACCATCGTTTTCTCTGACAAGATAAAATCTAAGAAATTTCTGCTCTGGCTTTTCATTGAAGGATCACTGAGTAATATTGAGGGCAACAATCTAAACTATAACTATTCTGGATTTTTTCATGATTTGAATAGAGTTTTCATGTTCAGTTTGCTAATTACAATAACAGTGTTCTTGTAATTACAATAACAGTTTGCTAATTACAATAACAGTGTTCTTGATAGGATAACTTGGTTGAAGTGATATTTGGCAGAGGAGAAGTTATTAAGCTGTTTTTTTCCCTTTTCTCACAGGGAGTCTAATCTCCAACACTTATCAGTACTGGAACTAACTGACTCTGGTGCTTTAATGGCAAATAAGTTTGGTAAGGATTGGATTGTGTATGCATTTGATTTTAAATGTGGCACTTATTGCATATTCACTGAACGGGTCTTTTGCCATCTTTGCTATAAAAAGTTTGGCTAGGTGCTGCTGTCACTGTGAGAGGGTGTAAGTAAGCTGTGGCCTTAGACCCCTGGTTGTGACAAGGGGTCTTGTGAAACTGTAGTCCCGGTGAGACATAAATGAAAGATGTTGTGTGTATGTGTATTCACACTGCTGCCTTTTGGTTGTATATTGATACTCCACTGATAAATTTAACAAAATCCCTTTTTAAATTTACTTTACGGTAGCTTTTGTAATCTCGTATAATCAGCAGATATTCAGAAGCAGCCCCGCTCCTGCTTGAGAACCGTTCTGGAGAATTCGTTTTGTGTTGTTGTGGCATAACACTTGGACACTTGGGACTGTACTTATTGTCAACACTTTGTAGGGAAGATATATAAGAGACTAGTGAAATGACTGCAGTGTTGATTTAAGTGGCTTTTTTTATTGCATTGATATAGTACTTTACAGTTTACAAACTGCTTTTATTTTTATTGCCATTTATACCAATGATGCATTTTATATTTTGAAATAATAAATGTTCTTTGTTATGGGCATAAAATGAATTTGTAGACTGTCTTAATTGAAAATCGATATTACTATCACAAGTCGGTGATTGTTATAACTTTTTCTTTTTAAGTATCTTGCCCTCAGACAATTGTGGAATTATTCTTCCAAGAAGTTGCCAGAAAACACATTATATCTCATCTCTTCTCTCAACCAAAGGCACCTCTGAGCCAAACTGGGTTGAATTGGCCTGAGATGATTACTGCAATTACCAATTATTTATTGCAGCTCTTGTATCCTTTTATTTAAAAGCCACTAGAAAGGTTTCTTCTATCTAAATAGTCTAAGGCAGGGGTCCCCAACCCCCAGACCATGGACTGGTACCAGTCCATAGCCTGATAGGAACTAGGCCACACAATAGAAGGTGAGCGGCGGGCTGGCAAGCGAAGCTTCTCTGTATTTGCAGCCGCTCCCCAGCACTAGCATCACTGCCTCAGCTCCACCTCAGATCATCAGGCTTTAGATTCTCATAGGAGCACCAGTCCCTGGTGCCAGAAAGGTTGGGGATCACTGGTCTAAGGCTCTTCTTCTGCTTTCATAGTGAAGATTTTTAGCGAGGTTGGGTCCTTATCCCCCAATAAGAGATAATATTTATTTTCAAAAATGATCCCAATTTTTGGGTTTTTTTTTTTGCTCAGGAGTTGAGCCACATTTTATTGGTGTGCACACATTTAATACCTAGTTCTCTTTTAAAGCATATATTCATCAAGTGTATTTGAATGGCTCTGTATGCTAGAGACTGTGTTAGATGCTGGGTGTTCACTAGTACCAACAGCAGTCTCATACAATTTATCAGCTAGAATTAGAAATGACCACCTAGGGATGAAATACATGATTTATCTCGTAGTTAATAATTGAGTTCTAATTTAGGTGAGTAGGATCCTAGTATATGACCTTTTCATTATCTTTGTCTAGTATTAAAGTTACATAGTTATGTCAAAAGAATATGTGCTCTGCCACCTTATCTGTACCTTTTTTTAAAATTAAGCCATTTCATGGAGTTTGACTACCCAATGTGGATGTTTAAGCTTTGCTTGAAAAGTAAAAAATCTCCTTAACTAGTGACTAGATGGCCTAGCAATCCCGGTTGCCTCTTTCTAGAATGTTTGATGGGAAATTGTCAGTATATACAATTGCAGGTGAGTACTATCGAATATTTCAGATTTTTTATTTTTGTAAAGAATGGAATTTCTGGAATTTTTTTCTTTGTAAATATTACCTTTATTTTAATTGTGCTGATAATAAGAACCATAATAATTTATAAATGATTGCACCAAAAGATACTCCAGAGATTATCTCTACTTCCATCTTTATGATATCATTCCTAATACAATTTTTTCTGAAAGAGCCCCTTTTTAAAATAATCTCTATTAAGTTCTCTTTGTAGTAAAACAAATATACCATTGTCTTCATATTAATCTTTTACTGGAATCTAGTCATTAAAGCAGTAAATACCAAAATTGAAAAGGTAGAAAATTGCTAAGGTAGAAAGCCTTTGTGTGTTTACATGTGTTATTGTTATTGGGGTCCTGTTTGCTTTCTTAAAATGTCTCATAGGCTAATAGGAGAATTGATTCATGGGATTAGGTTTTACTCTCCAGGCGATTTCAGGAAATTCAACTTTTGTATTGATTGGCCACTATCTTCTCTCCCTCTGTGAAGAACTTGGAAATGAGTATCTCCTTTCCTTAAACAGTATTTATTTTCTTAATCAGAAAGCACCTTTTATATCTTTAAGGATTATATTCAACTGCTACATCCCTGGTGTCAAGTCAATGTTGGTTCCTGTCGATTTATGCTGGGACGATGTTACCTGGTTACAGGAGAGGGACAAAAGGTAAACTGCATTTGAGTGATGAACAAACTTTAGTGCAAGGAGAACATTTAGTTTCCACCTAACTAGGTGGGAGGGGATGCATAGAATCCTTTAGATAAGGATAAAGAAGATTACGAGTGCCATAGAGGGCCACTATATACCTGTGCGGACTGTTCGGCTTTATGTACTTTACAGAATAGTTAGGACAGAGGAAGATATAAAGAAAACAATAAAGCCTTCCTTCCCTTGTGCAAATGTTTTTAGGGATACATTTTTGTAAATAAAATTTATTTCTCAATTATATGTTCATTATACCTTTTTTTTAATGCTGCTGTTTTCCCCATTAAACAATCTCATACTTACCACTCAAATTCTACAAATGTTAACATATTGCTGTAGTTGCTTTATTGTGTATTTGTCCATCAGTTATTAAAGTTTATTTCTTAATAGCATTTAAGTTTAAAAGTAAGATAAAATAAATATTAAGTAATGCATCAGATAGAATTTAGAATGGCAGAACTTGTGAATATAGTCAGCAGTCTTAAACAATTTGGGGTGGGTTTTTTTGGCTTTCCCTCGTACATAGGTACCTAGAATTAGAACAATCCACTATAAGTCACTTTGCGTTTTTTTATTTTCCAGGCTCTGGAATGTTTCTGCCAGGCAGCATCTGAAGTGGGCAAAGAGGAATTCTTGGATCGCTTGATCCGGTCAGAGGATGGGGAGGTCGTGTCCACCCCTAGGCTGCAGTATTATGATAAGGTGCCTTATGTCATGGTTTGGCCCTTCTTCCCCCACCCTATGTAGAACTGTATCTGAAATGTATTACTTAGGTATTTTTGGAGAATAATATAGAAATTTAATTGTTCCCTGAACTTCCAACTAAAGAGAAAATGAATTTGCCTAGAGAAATTAAAGAAACATATTTTAATTAAATTTGATAAGTGTTTTTAACTTGAACGAAGTACGCTTCGTGATATAATTTTATTAGCCCAGTCATCGTTAGAATTTTATTACTTAGTATTAGTCTCGCCGCTATCTCAAAGAGTTAACATGTGATGTTTATGTGGCCTTAGTTCATGCTTTGGCCCTCGGGTGGGTGACCCTTCTGACCCTTCCACCGACCAGTCTTTCCTCTGGTAACTCAGCTGTAACGATAGTGGCCTTTCTACCATCTCCTGCAAGCCAGGCACATACCTTTTTTCCTTTGGGACCTTTCTTTCTGCTGTTCCCTCAGCCTGGAATAGTCTTCTTCCGGATAGGCAGGTTTGTTACACCCTCATTTCATTCAGGTCACTGCTCATGTGTCACCTCCTCAGCAAGTTCCTCCCTGCCTCACCTGTGTGGAATAACTCTGTGCTCACACTCTCGTGCCTGCTTGTTCTCTCTCCCATAGGTACACACATGCAGACTGAGGCATGGTTTTCAATCTCCTTGCCCCCCTTATTCTTCTTTATAATATTTGGCTGTTCTTGATACTGTATTTTTAAGTATCTACGTGTTATTTGTTATCTGGATTTCCCTCCCAAAAGTAATTGCAACCAAGGGCTGTTCATTGCTTGTTAAAGAGATGAATGAATTTATACTAAAGTAGATTTGTAGCTCTTAATAACTTTCTACCATTCTACTAATGAGAAAATTATTTTGAATTCTAAAGATTTTTAATAGGAGGCCAGATAGATTTGAAGGATCAATAAATCCCCTGGAATTATGTGCAAAATATTTTGTTTTGTTTTTTCTGTAGAGAGGCTTGATGGCTTTCATTAGAAGAAAGTTACTGATTTAGCATTCAAAAAAGTTAAGAATCACTGCTCCAGTAGACGCCACAGTGGGGCTTGGAAAGAAAATACTAGAATTCTCGCTTCCAGAAATAAATCAAGATGTGCTAATGTTTAATATAAGGATTGACTCTGGTGCCTTTAGTTGGTCCTTTTACCATGTGGTCACTTATCATTTAGTCTCAAGTTAGGCATCTGTGGGAAGAGTGAGTGTGCCACAGCTAGCGGCAGTGGTGCATAGTGGCACCCTCGTCATTTGATTTCATTAGGTTACGTTTGCCTGATTAAATCGATTACACATTATATTGCTTAATCTTCATGAAAATCACCTTTACAATATGGACGTGGCTTTTAAAATGTTTGCAATGAAGCCAGATTGAAGATTATAATAACAAAGGAAGTACAACCAAATGAAGAAAATTTAGGGCTAACACTTCTGCCTTTGACACAGGCTCTTCATCAGCCATGTTGCAAGGTAAAAACAGTGACAGTCTATAATCAGATCTGACAAGAATCAGCCAGAAACAATTGAACTTTTCAGGAATGCTATTTTAAAATCTAAGTAAGTATACCTTGAATTGAAATGTCAATTCAAGATAGTACAAAACCATGAAAATTATCAAGACATTTAGCATCCTAATCACGTGTGGTGGAGTATAAATCGGTTACAGCCACTTTGGGAAACTGTCAGTATCTGGTAGCTCCAGTCATACTCTATGACTGAGTAACTGCAGCTCTAAATATATCTAGACAGACAGACATACTAACCAAAAGAGCTATGTGATTATGTTCCAAGCAGCATATTCATAAAAGTCATGTACGAGAAACAACTCAAGTGTTCATTAACAGAATGGATCAATGAATTATGGTATATTTTTTCAATGAAATGAATTGCTGCATGTAATAACATAGATCAGTCTTTCAAACATGTCAAGCAAAAGAAGGCAGAACATACCATAAGGTTGTTTCCATGAAATTAAAAACAAAACTATTAAAAGTCAGTAGTGGCTGGAGGAAGTAACATGAGGGCTTTGGTGTGCTGATATATTATCTTAACTTGGGTTCTGGGAACATGAATATGTTTACTTTGTGAACAGCCAACAAGCTATATACTTAGGATTTATTTACATTTCTAAGTATATGTTATACTTCAATGAAAAGTATAACCTTAAAAAAAAACAAACTAAGCATCCAGAACAAAAAAAGGATGTTTTTGTACTGTGAATAAAGAAAAGAAAGCAAATAATAAGTACTAATAAATATAATGTTAAGCTATTTTTATCCTTCATTCTTTATAAATTTATATTTTGAGTGTGTTATACACATATTAGAGAATGTGTGTGTATAAATGTGCACGTAAGGAGGAGTATTACACAGACGTTGTTAATAGAGTGGACAATTTAAAAAGTTTGAAGAGCGCTGTTCCGTGTTGTATTAGAAATGAGTTGTATCAAACATTAATGTATATTTTTTAGGGTTTTTATAAGGCAGTGGTGTTAATTTATTTACTAGGCTTTAAATTCATCTGTGACCTAAACAGCAATAGGAAAAGTTAGTAGTGAAATTGTCTTTGTTCCTTCATTCAACAAGTACTTACTGAGAGCCTATTATATCCTGAACACTGAGGATAGAGCTGAGAACAGAAAAGACCAATAGAAAGTTTTTACAACAAGCCTGTTATTGAACAGTAGAATCTAAAGGAAAATCTTAAATATTGACCAGATAATCCTGTTCATCTTGTTAGCACTTTTGATTTAATCTTGACTTTGCCAAGTTATCTAATTGATTTAAAGTTATATTTCAATTTGAAGTGCACTAGCATATTAATTTTAATGGAAATTTCTTTTATTTCTCTTTAGGTTTTACGTCTGCTAGATGTTATTGGTTTGCCTGAACTGGTTATTCAGTTGGCTACATCAGCAATTACTGAAGCAGGCGATGACTGGAAAAGTCAGGTAAGAACTAACTATAATCTAGTTCTTTCTCTTGAGGTTTGTCATGGATGTGATATTTTAATTTCAGTTGTCCTTTTTCTCCATATTTTTGATACTTTAGGCTACTTTAAGGACATGCATTTTCAAACATCATTTGGATTTGGGTCACAATAGCGAAGCGTATGAGGCCTTAACCCAAATTCCTGATTCCAGCAGGTAGGTAGTCAGCCTCAGTCTTTTAGAGAAGGCAATTTGCCAACCCTATTTAATCCACTAAGACAGTTCACCCTCGTGTCCCTTTTTTCCTCTTAGGCAGTTGGATTGTTTACGACAGCTGGTAGTGGTTCTCTGTGAACGCTCTCAGCTCCAGGATCTTGTAGAGTTTCCCTATGTGAATCTGCATAATGAGGTAATTTTATTTCTCCCCTGATGACCGGACACAACTATGGTGCTTGTCCTGATAGTTTCTAACTTTGATATCTGATTGCTTCCCCTTCCTTAGGTTGTGGGAATAATTGAATCACGTGCCAGAGCTGTAGACCTTATGACTCATAATTACTATGAGCTTCTATATGCCTTTCACATCTATCGCCACAATTACCGAAAGGGTAAGCAGTTGAAACCAACAGTTATACTTGGAGTCAACCTTATCAGTTTAATCATGTTTTACAAAAATATTGTGTTTGACCTATGTAATTTTTACCTTATTTTTACCATTGGACAAGTGTTCTCTACAAGCATTTGGGGAAATTATGTTTAAGGGCAAGATAAGCTTTGTCCTTTTGAAGATTACATGTTAACATTAAAGATACGTGCTTTCATTCTAGAACATTCTTGAAGCATTTCCAGTGAGATGGCATTATACATATATCATTTATCTGATTTTATTTGTTTTATTTTATTTTATTTTTTTAGGCAAGGAAACCATTGATTGACCTCACAGATTGCAAGGACCTTGTCAGTTTACAATCCCTTATTTTTTTTTTACGCCTACAGCACTTGGTCTTCCTAGGCGGTCTCCCATCCAAGTACTAACCAAGCCCGACCCTGCTTAGCTTCCAAGATCAGACGGGATCAGGCTTGTTCAGGATAGCATGGCCATAGACTCATTTATCTGATTATAAAAGAAACTTTTTCTGTACAGGCATCTTGCATTCTTGTGGCTGGTTTTTGAGTTCCTGTGCCATTTTGCATTGACCTCTTCTTCCTTACTTATTTTTGCTAATCCTTTTGAGAGTAAGTTGCAGACATCAGGACTCAATGCAGAAATACTTCCCATGTGTCTCCTAAGGACGTTTTTTTATATAATCTCAGTACAATTATCAAATTAATGAAATGTAACGAATTTTGTGAATTAAATGTACATGTAGTGCTATAATCTAATGTGCTGCTCTTACTTAAACTGTGCCAATTGTCATAACGATTTTTATTTAATAGTACGTTCCTCACTACTTTCCTTACTCTCTGATCTAGAATCATGTACTGCATTTATTCATCATAGTCTCTTTTAATCTGAATCACTTCTTTTAGCCTTACTTTCCCTTTAAGGACACTGATAGTTTTGAAGACTATAGTCCAGTCATTTTTGTAGACTATATTTTAATTGGAATTTCTATGATGACCAAAGTCTTTATCAGAACAGCTAAAACGAAAGAATTGCATGTCTGTGTTAAGATCATACTTTACAAGATAAGCATTGTAGTCCCTTTTGGAACGTCTAACATTTTTATACCATTTTCACTCAGAATTTTTCATTAGATTTCTTGCTAATTTTCATTGGAAAAAATGGATGGAAATAATTTGTAGGCATGTTCTTAATATTCCTAATGGCTGAACATGTTTGCACATTTTTTATTTTCTTGACTCATACAGGAAGGGAAATACAGGTTAAAGATCTCCCACTGTTTGCTTCCACAATAACAACATCCATTACATCAGTCTGTTTAATACCAGTTTAGCTAGATTAATGTCCAGGTCTTTCTTGAGCAAGGCTGTTTTTCTAACAAAATGTCTTACATATTGCAGGCATTCAAAAATATTGATTGGAATGAAAATAGTTTCTTTTGAAAACTGAAAGAGAATTTTTAAATGCTATTTAGTTTCTGGAGTCCCATGCTGTCTCAAAAAAATATTTTTTTCAACCTGTGTAAAGCATTATAAAAATAAGAGTGTGTTCTTGAGCAGAACATGCCAACATTTCTTGGTCTCAGAATCCTGGCTGGGGATAAATGACAGTTTGGCTGAGACTAGCTCTCTAAGCTAATCTTCTGTCCTGTCTGGAAATGTAGTACCTAAAAGTCAAAACTAACATTTTACATGATTTTTTAAAAATTGTGGTAAAGTATATATAGCATTAACTTTACTATCTTAACCATTTTTAAGTGTTCAGTAGGGTTAAGTAATTGGTGTTACTGTTTAACCAATCTCCAGACCTCTTTTCATCTTGCAAAACAGAAACTCTATACTCATTAAACAACATCCCATTGTTTTTTTAATCTTGTGTTAAAACATAAGTTGATAATTTATTACCCGTAGTAAACAATATGCTACTTTTTTAAACAAGAGTTATTAGCATTCAGAAACCAGTTTTTTTAAGTGTGGTAAAATACACATAACATTTACCCCCTTAACTGTTTTTAAGTATACAGTTCAGTAGTGTTAATTAAGTATATCCACATTATTATGCAACCAATCCCCCCAATTTTTTCATCTTGCCAAACTGAAACTCTATACTCATTAAACAATTCTTCATTCCCCTCTCCCCCAGCCCTTGGCAACCACCGCCATTCTACTTTCTGTCTCTATGAATTTGGCTACTGGAATCATACAGTATTTTTGTGTGTGTGACTGGCTTATTTCACTTAGCATAATGTCTTCAAGGATCATCCATGTTGTAGCATGTCAGAATTTCCTTCCCTTTTAAGACTCCCACTGTATAGTATTCCATTGTATACATATATCACATTTTATTTATCCATCAATGGGCACTTGGGTTCCCGCCATATTTTGGCCATTATGCATATTGCTGCTGTGAACAAAGGTGTACAACTATCTTTTCAAGATCTTGCTTTCAATTTTGTGACGTATATACCTAAAAATGGAATTACTGGATCATAAGGTAATTACATTTTTGATTTTTTGAGGAACTGCCATACTGTTTTCTATAGTGGCTGCACCAATTTACATTCTGTCCAGCAGTGCACAAGGGTTCCAGTTTTTTTACATCCTTACTAATGTGATTTTCTGTGGCTTTAAGTTAAACTCAATTTTGTTTTAAATTTTAATTTAAATTTGATAAGTAAAGCAAATTCTGTGTCTCTAAAGAAACACATTTTTGTAATTTTAATGTCTGATTTATTGTTGCCTCATAGCTGGCACAGTGATGTTTGAGTACGGAATGCGTCTTGGCAGAGAGGTTCGAACTCTCCGGGGACTTGAGAAGCAAGGCAACTGTTACCTGGCTGCTATTAATTGTTTACGACTTATTCGTCCAGAATATGCGTGGATTGTGCAGCCAGCATCTGGTGCAGTGGTATGAAAACTTTCCATTTTGGAATCTGAAGATCATTTATTTGATTTGGTCTTTTCAAAACTATTACCTCATTTTGCTTCATTTCATTTAAAATTTCTACTGGGGTATTGTGAACTTAATCCCTTTTCGCAGTAATTCAGTTGTTATATATTACTACCCCTTTAGTTCCCAAGTTTAGAATTATTGTAAGAACAAGTATTGCTGAGTGGTTTTGGAGTTAGATTAGACTAACTTCAGGTAAATAAATCTTTTGTTGTCCAGTTATCCTTTTGCATAAAATAGGGATGATTGGAATAATGTCTACCTTATAGGAATGTTTGGGTATTAAATGAAGTAATACATATAGAAATTGCTTAGACCAGTGACAGTGCCTGGCCTACAAAAAGTGCTCAATAAATGGTAGTAGCTGCTTTTACTTCATTTATTTCTGTAAATTCAGTCTACAATTACTTTTTTAAAGGACATGCACTTGGAATTAATTTTTCCTGTTGTGCTGATGGGGTTATATATGCCCAGCTGCTTATATTCAGTAGTTCTTGCATTTCCTAGGCTGTTTCCCAGGGTTATGGGTGGAGACTATAACTCTGGAACCAAGGAAGATCAGGTGGTTTATATGGAGATCAAATCTATGTTCCTGGACTCAGTAGCATGTTATAGCCAAGTGAGCCAGCTTGGCACAAACTCCATTTCTTTGTCTGCTAGTTACAGTAGCTTTGTAAGAAAAGCTGTGCTAGTTGAAATAAACATGGTTTATATTGAGAGAATTTAAGCATGGATGCGCTGGATCACAGTTAATGACATCAGAAATAAAATACTAAGTTTTCACAAATGGGTTGTTTGTATTTTTAGTATGATCGCCCCGGAGCATCCCCTAAGAGGAATCATGATGGAGAATGCACAGCTGCCCCAAGTGAGTTGGGGTCTCATACTGATCTTGGCTGGACAGTAATTATATTGTGGTATTATAGTAGTAGTATTTATATTTATATATTTAGTATTTATATTATATATATTGTAGCGTACTACATATTATATACATATTGCAGTTATTGTAAAAATATTGCAAAATTCCTTTGTGGTGTATTTTCAATATTTTAATCTGCTAAAGGTTGGTCATTTCATAGCCTTTTGAAAATTTTGGCTGTATGAGACATGAAATGCTTTTTAAAAGTGTTTTTATTGCTTGTTGTATTTAAATCAGCTTAGTACCAAAACTTCTGTTTAATCAGGTTCCTTTGATATTACCACAGAGGCATGATAACCCTTTCTTAAAGAGTCTGGGCTCTAGAGCTGGACACTCCTGGTTTTAGTTCTGCCTCTCACATTGGGCATGTTCCTTTTTTGCTGGTAGAGATAACAATATTTCACGGTCATGAGAGTTAAGTGACATTATATGTAAAGTACCGAGTAAACACCTCCCCAACTGCAGCTATTGTTATTAGAGCACTGTTTTGACTTGACTCAGCTGTACATGTAAAGCAGGGATGTTGCTTTATTTTTTAAGTGAGGTTTTATTGAACCTTCTGTTTTCTCCCCATCTTCATGCCTTTGGAAATTAAATTGAATGTTCCTTAATGTTTAAGGGAAATTGACAAGTCGAGTTAGTCTAATTGGTGCTTCTTTTGTACTTTTAAAATTGAAAATGTTTGTCTTTGGCTTATAGCAAATCGGCAGATTGAAATCCTAGAACTGGCAGATATTCGCCTCACTTTGGCTCAGCATGATCCATCAGCAGTTGCAGTTGCAGGTAACAGTTCAGTCTGTCAGTACCAGCAGCATATTTTAGGGTCAGGTAGTGGACCTAGGATGCTAGACGGGTATAAAGCATGTCATTGTTATTCTGAGGTATTCATTAACAAGCCATCTTTGGGGTCTTTGGTCTCATTGGCATAGACCGCTGGTTGCACTAAATAGCACTTTTCTGTTTCCACAGGAAGTTCATCAGCAGAAGAGATGGTCACTCTCTTGGTTCAAGCTGGCCTTTTCGACACTGCCATATCGCTCTGTCAGACTTTTAAGCTTCCCTTAACACCAATCTTTGAGGGACTTGCTTTCAAGTATGTATGACGTTGTCTTTTATGGTCTTAATTTACTAATGCAGAAATAACTGTTGCTTAGTGTGTAGCAGTGGTCACATGAGCCAGTACCCTGTAAACCAGTTGTTCTTTAAAGAAGTGTTTTTCTTTAGTCAATACAAAGATTTTTTGTTTCTTTAGTTGATCGTGATTTTTTAAATCTTGATTTCTAGCTTCTATTGAGAAATCAGAAGACCTGGCATTGACCCACATTCCCAAATGACAGTAGATAACCTAGGTTAAGTAGTAGTGTCCATTTTAGACAAGGCACATGTTTCTTCAGTCCTTTAGAACATCTTTTGGCTTCCATAAGCATTATTTAAAAATCCTCTGTATTGAAGTTACTTTAAACTTAAATAATAGTCAAATAGTTTGCGAATTGAAAATATTTTTTAAACTTTCAGAATTTTTTATCATCAGTTTTCTCTTTGAAATAAATTATCTCTTAATATTTATCGATGGCCTTGTGGGTCATTCAGTCGTGAGGCTCTGAGGGGAGGGAAGAGCCAGTGCCCCAGTAGTGAATTTGGCAATAGACTAGAGCTAAAGTTGTCTTATCTCTAGTTTTAGTAACAAAATAAGGTGGTGCTTTTCAGCAAATTAGTTTATTTTGTATGTGGAACTTTTTTTTTGGCAGATGCATCAAATTGCAGTTTGGAGGAGAGACAGCACAAGCAGAAGCCTGGGCCTGGCTAGCAGCCAATCAGCTCTCATCCATCATCACCACGAAGGAGTCCAGGTACAGCCTTGGTGTTTGCCCGACCCTCCAGATACTTCCCTGGTGCACCCAGTTAGTGTCTGCCTGTCTGTACTTTAGTGTGTTTGGTATCCTCCTCTAACAACCCTCAGTAAACTTCCCTTCCTTGAATTGCATTTACAATTTGTATTATGCAGCTTAGCACTTTAGAAATGTAGCATTTTACAGTTTGGGAGTCTTTCAACCTCAGTATTGTTCGTATTTTGGAAATTTGGAACAAGGAAGATAAGTGAATTGTATGGTCAAGTTATATATGCAGTTAGTGGGAGAGAAATATAAGAGCCTAAGTCATTTAGTTTTTCTCTAGTACTACCCTTAAGTCGCATTGACCCTAGTAATATTACTTGCCATTTAGCTATATTATCAATTCAGTTGTGAACCTCTGCAATTTTTTTCCTTGTAAATATGTGCTTTGAATGGTACTGTAAATACCTGTTAAGAATCTGGAACTCATTAGTCCTTTCTGCTTTTATCAAGTGCTACAGATGAAGCATGGCGACTACTATCAGCTTACCTGGAAAGGTACAAAGTCCAAAACAACTTATACCACCACTGTGTAATCAACAAGCTTTTGTCTCATGGAGTACCTCTGCCAAATTGGCTTATAAACAGTTATAAGGTAAGTGGTATCTTCACTTGTAGAGACTAAGAAGCTGATCTTTATCATTCAGAATAACCTCATAAGATGATTAAAAAGAAAAAAAGAGTGATCTATGGACATACACTTTGGGCAGCTTCTCAATCATAGCTAAAAACAAAACAGTTTGACTTCAGTTCCACATGAAGTACCAGGTGATTAGATTTTAAGATCTGCAGGTTAGTAAGTTAATGTCTGCTTGTGCCCTCACTGAACAATGAGTATATATTTAGAACAATGAGTATATGCATGACACAGTATTTACTATACATTACTCAAGAAATTCACAGGAGTGGGTGGAGTAGTTTTCAAATAAGTTATAACAGTGTTTCTTTCAGTTTTTGTCAAAATTGGGTTTTTGGATTGCTTGCATTACAATTATTTGGGTAATGGGCTTTTTCAAAATACAGATTATTGTGCCTCGTCCCGCACTTACAGAATCAAAGTATCAGATCTAGGACCGGGATCTATTTTTTAACAAGCACTTAATTTGATTTGATGCACTCAGG
>NW_006433024.1:20307653-20353502 GCF_000325575.1 Pteropus alecto | reverse complement strand
TCTCCAGAAAATCGATTCGTTTTTAAGTTAGAAAATAGAGAATCAGATGGTAAAGGTTGATTGTGATCAGTCAGAATATAGAAATCATAATTAATGTAAGTAGAGCCCTTCCATACTGAGGCCCTATTCATTTTTCTCTCACCCTAAGTTATTACAGATTTGACTCAGGTTTTTAAAATGGTGATTCTTTGAACTTCTTTTGCATTTGTCAGTCATACATTTCTGAGAATTAATGTGAACATTCTGTCTTTTTAGTTCTCAGCATTTCTGGGAAGGTTTGTTGACTTTCACTAACGTGGACACAGTTGAAAATAATTAATATGTATCTTAGATCACAAAACAGGAGAAATACCTTAACAGATAGGGTCTCACAAGGTGTTTAAAGGGTAACTGGGCTGTTGGGAATCCAGCCCATTCCCAAGATAAATAAACGAAGATAAGTAAACAAAGGTGCTCATTTATTCATATTGAGAAATAGAAATGCAAGGGAGACAGGCACTCAACACCCTTTGGTCATTGCCCAGGTAAGGTGGAAACAGATGTTCTTATTCACTGACTCTTTACAGAAGGTTGATGCTGCTGAGTTGCTGCGTCTGTACTTAAACTATGACCTTTTAGAAGAAGCTGTGGATTTGGTTTCAGAATATGTGGATGCTGTTCTGGGGAAAGGACATCAGTACTTTGGAATTGAGGTAGGCATGTGTACGCATTTCTTTAATTCTATATCATCACACTAAGTAAAACCAGGATCTGAAAATAAATTGAACTATAGAATAGTGGATTTAACCTTTACTATTAGTAGTTATACAACTAGTTTTCTCCAAGATCCAGTTTCCTGTTTATAAAATGGGAATACATTTCATTTTTCTCTATCAAAGGAATGTGGTTTTAGTTAGTATTTGGAAGAGGGAGGTAAATAAGAACAAAATGGTATTTTTTGTGTGCCAAAGACCCTGCCAAGTCTCTACCAGTGTATTCTCATTTAATCCTTACAACAGTGCATGAGAGATTGTTTTAATCCTTTTTTTTTTAACCCATGAGGAAAGAGAGGCTCGGAAGTTAAATAAGTTGCCAAAGCTTAAACAGATGGTAAATAGAAGAGGTAGGTCTAAAATCTAGGTCTCGTTAACTGTAGAGCTAAGCTCTTCAACTCTAAGGAAAGTAAGTATTCAGAACTTCAAAAGTTAAATGTTCCTTTTCCAAATATTTTTCCAGATAATTCCAATCTAAATTTTAGACTAAAAATAGTATCACTCATTGACAGTTTAGAGTTTTGTTGAATGTGTTTATCCTTAATAGGATAAACTTGGGAGCCTTAGGTCTCCTTTAAGATAAGAGATGGCATGAGTTTAAAAATATATTCGATTTAACTGAGAAAAGGACAAGTTACCAGTTGAAAAGAGAAGGGGGGTCCAAACTTCATATGTGTATATATGTGTGTACTCATGCACACGTTCATAGTTTCTTATAGTGAAAAAACAAAATAAGTAAAGCATTTTTTGTGATCAGGGCCTGTGACAGTAACTACCCAGGAGAAATGGTCCACTTTGCAGATTTTCTTCAAACAATATTTTTCCTTTCAGTTTCCACTGTCTGCAACGGCTCCAATGGTGTGGCTTCCATACTCTTCTATCGATCAGCTTCTCCAAGCTCTAGGAGAAAACAGTGCCAACGGTCACAACATTGCAGTAAGTCACCAAGTTACACCTTTTAGCTTGCTCTTCAGTTCTCAAAGATTAAGGAGAACAGAGAAGTCCAGTTTTATCAGTAGAATCACAAAGCAGACTCCTATACTGAATAGTAATTAAACAAAGCAGAGTGACTAACCTCTTTATTAAGGGAGGTCTGGTTGGTGACTAATAACCTCAAGCTTTGTTGGTCCTTGACTTCTGTAATGATTTCCTTTTCTCCTATAGCTGTCTCAGAAAATACTTGACAAATTGGAGGACTACCAGCAAAAAGTCGATACGGCAACACGGGATTTATTATATCGTCGAAACTTGTGATCTGGATGGTTGCCTAGCCTTTGTAACCGCTTGGTGCCTCTTAGGGCTTAAGACTTTACCCTACAGGAACCCTGTCCTCCAGCCTGATTTTTAGACCCGTAAATGATGTGTACAATATTCAAGTCGTCATTCTGTGCAGGAGAGGAGTGCATGTGAGTCACAGGACCTGTGCTTGCTGGTGGTGCTAACACAATTTCTGGTTTCAACCTTGGTCTCAAACAGCTGCTTTTGTATATGATTCTCAAGCTTTTTTAGAGTTTATATTTTTTTAAACTACCGAAGACATTCTTTATCTGCAAATCAAAACCCACTTTCACTTTCCAAAGTAGCCGATGGTTGTTGGTTTGTTGTAGCTGACCACCAAAAGCAGTCACTGCAAATCCTTTCATTCTTCCTTATCACTTTTTGTATTTCAACGGAATTATTTTGGTCCAGAACTGACATGTATTTTCTGTATTGTGAACAGAGGCTAATGATTTTACGTACTCTTTTCATTATTTATTGTGGAGTTTTTGTATGATCTTCAATAAAGTATTTAACAATTTGCCTAGATGAAGCTTAAAATGATGACCAGCTGTCAAAGAAGATATCTTATATTGAATCTGGTTCTGAAGCTAAAGTTGAGTAAACTCTTAGCTAAGAAAAAATTAGAACTCCGTCTTGGAAAATAACAGATTTTCAAAGTGATTTCTGTTAACTTCTACGATTTACGATAATCAAGCCGGACTTGATCATACAGTTAGTCTAATAATGTATTGGATCAAAATATAAACATTCCTGGTCAGATTCAAAAGCATTCATGCCCACAAATTTGGAGAAATGAAAAACAAAATCTTGTATTTTATTCTGTATGTTAAAATTTATCTTTTAAGGAAATGATCTGTATACTACTTGCTTGTATGCCCTTTGACCTTTCTTGAGTTTTTCATAAGCCTTTAATTTTTATACTATCAATACCATATTTACATTATATATTTTAAATAACAATGTGAGTTTTCCTGTTGTACTGTTATTGGTAGATATCGCGGTGTATGGTTCTTTTTACATGTTAGCTCTGCCATGATTAATATGAAGCGTTTGAGGCAATTGGGAATTGAGAGAGCCCTTGCCCTTCCAGCTCTATGAACCTGTGGCTTCCAACTCAGGCCAGAAATATATTTTGACCTCTGTACACATTTATCACCAAAAGAAAGGTTTCACAGAAAATGTATCCTCACTTACTATGTAGCCTGATGTCTTCAGGAGTGACTAATGGATCAAAACCCACATCCGGAAAATATCAAACCATGTTGTAGCCATTTCTGGAGGTCAAAAAGTAACTTGAGACCAGCTCTGTTACAGAAACCTGTCCATGTGCGTTGCTGATAAAAGCAGTGGTTTCCATGGGGGCAGTTCACAAGACTGACCAGCTTTTCCTGTCCTATTTGGGTTTAACCCATGCTGGAGCCAACCCAGCTCTTCTGTCCGTTTTCTTCCACCTTCCTCACTTTGATTCCCAGCCAAAGCAGAAGGTGCCCACATTCTCTCACTTCATTTTTCTCACCTGTTTTGGTCTGCATTTTTATTTTCTGGACAATGTTATATTTTAATAGTCCATATAAGCATCATTATTCCTTGTTTTTTTCCAACTCAGGCATTTTTCTGAATACAAAAAAAATGTTAAAACGGCTCCTTCCTTTTTTAGTACTTAACTACCATTAAATAACAGTGTGACTCTTACAGGAACACTTTATAGTTCTTAAATAATTTAACAAAATGTAATCAATAAGTCCTTACCTTACCAGCCTATGACAATAAAAGTAGATATCATTTCTGTTAATACAGTTTATGACATACTGAGTCTCATATTAACCATTCTTACCAGCTTTATCACTATGATTTTTGTGACCTTCCAATAAAGCTAATACATTCTACAAAGCCACCTTGGCAGTATATTGTTAACCTCTGCCAGCTCTCCTCACCAAAACAGCTTAAGAGCCCTAGTGCTCAGCTCTCACCAGTTCACTACTGGCTCTCTTTGCCCCATTCTCATTCCCTCCCAAAGTCCAGGTCGTATAGTTTCCTAAAACTTCACTGAACAGTTAGGGGTAAAGAAAACAAAAGCTTAAAAACCTGGTACAGGATTGGAAGCTTACAGAAACCATCAACTGTGCCCATCCCCACAGATTCCTCTATTGGCCACTCTTAAGTTCCCAGCGTGCTCTGGTGTGGGCAGATACCAACATTCCCCTCGCTAAGGGGAATGTAAATATAAGGGTGATTCATAATTAGTCAACAAAAAGTATCAGTGAACATATTCTAGGTGACAACCTAATTTACCTCAACCTATACTACATTTTTTCTACTAGAACACAGTATAAATTATAGAAAGTTCTAAAGTTTCCTTTAATCACCAATCTTTCTAACTGTGTACCTAAAATTCTCAAATTAAGAGCAACAATATAATCAATAACTCATCATTAACCCCCAAGCCACAAGAATATACCTTTCTACATCTGCACAGAACTCCAACATAAGACCAATTTATTATTCAAAGGACCATTTCTTTCAGTAAATGACGTGTCACGGTTTAAATGAACATCATAGAATACAAGGTTAAATAATGTGGTTTAATAAAGAATACATAGTATCTGGTCCTTGACCCTGATTCCTGGCACAGAGCTTCAAAAACCCTTGGAATTTCCTGAATGATGGAATATTATGCTAATGAGGTGATTCTTGGTGGGGCCTTAATTTCAGAATAGGGCCAGTCACCGGGAAGACCAACCCTGTGATAGTAATTATAGGGTTGGACCTTTGGGCCAGCCCAGCCTCCTGGGAGGAAAGGGGGCCTGGAGATTGAGTTCAATCACAGACACAGTGGCCAATGATTCGATGAACCATGCCTAAGTAATGAATTCTCAGAAAAAATTGGGCACCAAAGCTAAATAGATTTTCCTGATGGGAGAACACTGATGTGCTTACTAGGAGGGCACCAGATCCTGATTCCACAGGGAGGCAATATGGAAGCTCTGTGCTTCCTCCTAGACCTTGTCCTGTATGTATCCTTTTTAATAAACTATAATCATGAGTATAGTACTTTCCAGAATTCTGTGGATGGTTCTAGAGAATTAGCAAACTCGAAGAGTTCATGGGAACCGCTGACTTTATAGCCAGTTAGAACTGTGGTGGCCTGGGGACCTCGCTCGGAGCTGGCTTCTGAAGTAAGGGCAGTCCTCTGGGGGACTGAGCCCTTAAACCTGTGAAGTCAGGCTAATGTCCAGAGATCACCATCAGAATTGAGCTGATCAGTGTATGCCCAATTGGGGGTGAGACAGAATTAACAGTGTAGATAAATCAACACATACACATAAAACTTCACTCTTCCCTACTGCAGCTGGGACTTCTGTGGACAGTCCACCTCGACAGGTAACCCCTTGTTGAAGTTCCAAGAGTTACAGCTCTAAAAGGGATTCAGGAAGGTCAGTTTTTTTGTTTGTTTTTTGTTTTGTTTTTTGTTTTTTTGTTTTTGTTTTTTTTTAAATTAACATCAAATACCAAGTAAAGACATCACCCACCAAAAACTTTTGTTTGAAAATAAACATTTATTCAAATAACTGCTCTTCCCAGGTTTCACTTGTCAAATGTCAGTCCTGATAATTTGGTTTTACTGAAATAACATCACCACACACACACAAAACCTCAGTAATTCCAGAGGTGCTTAGGACCCTGGCAATCAAGGATCAGGCCTGATTTTTCTTTAAAAGGAGTGACTGACCACATTTACCCATTCTGAGTCTAGACATAGGCAAAACTGTAAAGAGCCAGATAATAGTTGGGGCTTTATAGTCTACATACAGTATATTTTTGTTTGTTTCTTTGTATAACCCTTTAAAAGGCAGGCCTAATTTAGCCATAATTTGCCCACCCCTGGTCCAGTTCCTTAACACCTGTGAGGCCAACAACAGCAAAACATGTCTCCCTATAAAGCCAGTGGCTCTCAACACTGGCTAAGCATTGAAATAACCTAAGAGCTTTTTAAAAAATAATTGACATGGGTCCTACACTCCCACCTTCATTCAACTGATTCAGATTCTTATATTGTTTTAATACTTTCCAGATGGTTTTAAGAACAGCCAGGGTTGAGAACTCTGGTTATAAACCTAACAGCCGCCTCCAGAAATTTAAGTTTACCCCAAGAAAAACAGCCTTTCACATATCTATGCATTGTGATTTGGCTCATAATCTCAGCTTGGGTCCAGCCAGTTTTATAATAGGATCTGGACTTTTACTTAAACAAAAGGCTCATTAATAGTAAAAATAGCTACCATATAATGATTGCTTATTTCGTTCCTGGTACAGTGTTTTACGGTTGCAGAAACAAGTTTAGAGAAATTAAACTTGTTCAAGTGATCATACCTGGAAGGTGCTGGAGCTGAGTTGTGTGAATCCAAATGTTTGGTTTCAGAACTCCTAGGCACAACTTCCGTATTTCAATGCATCTCCCCTCAAGAAATAAATCCAGAAATTGCTGATAGCTTCAAAACTGCAAATTCTTCTGTTTTCTAGCTGTGAATTTTTCAGGTCTTGGGCACAATTCAGATATTCCTTGCATAGGCAAGAAAAGGAAATAACTTTTACCACTTATTTCAAGTTTGTATATATTCATGCACAATATTCATTGAAAAACTGAGTGCTTATGTTCCGGAATGTGCATTTCATATACAGGGAACAAAACAGACAAGTTACTGCTTTCACAGCTTTTACATTCACCAATCTGAGAATTCACCTATAAATAGGGGATAATAGTATCTACCTGTAAGGTTGTGGTGAGAATCAAATGTAATTCTACATGTAAACGGCTTAGACACTGCCTGACACATAGTTAAGTGCACAAAAAATGTTTTAGATATTATTAGTATGCTCTAGTAAAAACTGAGTCAGCAACCAGGAATATAAAAATAAATACCACTGAATTTAGTCTTAAACTCAATTTAGAAGTGAAAGACGAATATCAACATTGGGAATGTCAAGTGCTGGGGCGGGGCTCAGCATTGAGATAAAAGGTTTAAAGAGGTAATGCCTGCATTAGGTCTTGAGCAATTAAAAAATTTCGCCATGTGATGCAGTAGCTACTCCAGCTGCGTGAAGGGCTGAAGGTGATAGAGGTGAAAAGGGATCGGGGAATGGGGGGAGCGGGGGGGTGGGGCGGGGACACGGGACAGGGGATGGAGGAGTGTTCAAGAAAGACACATAAAGCAAACAGGCTACCAGTGGGCCAGTTTTGGAAGGCTCCTGTATTCTACCATAATTCAGGCTTTTTCCTCGTATGCAGTAAAACTTCTGGCGATTTTTTTTTCAGCTGATAAGCAACATTGTATGAGGCATCATCTTTGTGCTCTAAATTTCACAAAACCATAAAAGACCCACTATTCTATTTACTAGTGTTCAATGCTATACCCAAAGTAAGCCACAAAAATCAGGGCGAAACTTGGGTAAAAGCTCGGAAAGCGGAACAGCTTCCTAGATCAACGAAGATGAACAGCTAGTCGAGAACAGGAACAAGATGGAGGACAAGGGGGCAAAAAAAAAAAGAGAAAGAGCGAGAGCGAGCGAGCGAGGAGCGAGAAAGAGTGACGGGGGAGAGGGGGAGGGGAGGGGGAGGAAGGGAGGGAGAAAGGGAGAGAGAGACTCCGCAAAAATCGCATGGGTGGAGCCCTACGTGATGGAGAAGAAATTCTATACTCAGGCCCTTCCGCACTATTGGCTTGATTCTCACTCTTTTTCCTTTCCCATTGGCTTTAGGCTTCTTCAATCGTTCAAAATAGCCAATAGTCGAGCGCCATGGGTAAAGCCCGCCCTTCCTCCCTGGGGGGCGGAGCCAGAAGAACGTAAAGGACCCAAGGTACTGACGCAAGCGCGCGCCTCGCCGGTTAAATGCGGATCCTCGCAGGAGGCGGTGTCGCGGTGTATGAATATTGATTACGCAGCGCGGCGCAAAGTGCCCGCCCCTCTCGGCTGTCCGACGCTTGCGGCTCGCGCTTGGGCTCGCGATGGGGAAGAAGTCCCGGGCGGTACCCGGCCGCAGGCCTATCCTACAGCTCTCTCCTCCGGGTCCCCGGAGCAGTACACCGGGACGGGACCCGGAGCCAGAACCCGACACCGAGCTAGAATCGACGGCGACGGCCCCCAACCAGCCAACTCCGCCGACGCCGCCGCCACCAACGACTACCGCGGTGCCCGCGGCCGCGGCTCCGGAAGACTCGCCTTCAGAAGGTAAGAGTGTGCGAGGGGCCCCGACCCCTAGGTGAGGCGTCCGAAACTCGAGGTCGATCGAGGCTTGCGGCCTACACATCTCAAGCAGGGCCCTGGGAGGAAGAGAAACGCGGCGGGCGGTGTCTGCATCCGAGGCCTGCTGCGTGGGGCCTGCGAGGAATTCGGCTGCGGGCCCCAAGGCGGCGGAGCCGTGCGCGCCGATCCCACGAGGCGCCATCTGTGGTGCAAGGGTTGGCCCTGTGCACCCCGCGTCTCATCAGCGTCCACGCCCGTTTCGGATAACTTACGGGGTGTGTGTGAGAGTGTGAGCTTCCGCGTCTGAGGCTTGATGACAGTGGAACCTGGCCTTTTCTGCACGTCATCTCCTTTTCCTTTCGTTTTTGTTGAAGCTGGGAGAGACCCTTTAGAAGTGAGCAAACCCTTTTTATTATTCCAGCGAAAGTGTAAGTAACCCCTGATTAGCAGGTATGCCAAAAATTCCTGGAGAAGTGGAGCTTGTGGGTTCCCAAGTACTTGTGTGTTTCTTCCCGAGTGATACTTAGATTGAGAGTAACTGCACAACGCTACTACAGGAGCCAGACGCTGGGGAAGCAGCGATCATTTCAAGTGTTAAAAAAAATATCGCGTTAGTAGCTCATGCGGGAAAAAATGCTATAGCCGTGCTTGTCGTAAAGGCCCTATGGTAGTCTAGAGAAGGTTTATGGTTTGCGTATTTTTAAAAAATTGTTTTAGATGTAGTTTTTACAGATAATGCTCAGATCCTTGATGTTAAAGTCACTAAGCAGATGGAAGATTCTAGCTCTGCTTGTTTATCATCTTCCACTTATTTGGGTCAGTGATGGATTATACATACACCCTGCTTTTAAATTGATGAACTCTAGATTAGGAAGTTCAAATCGAAGATTATTATGTCACCTATAGTGTTTTCTCTGGTTCATAATCTGACTGTAGTTTACTTTTGTTCGTTTTCTAAATCCAGATGAACAGGAAGTGGTGGTGGAGGTTCCCAGAGTTGTTCAGAATCCTCCAAAACCAGTCATGACCACCAGACCCACAGCCGTGAAAGCAACAGGTATAGATCTTTTTTTTTTTTAACAGTTTTTCTACGGTATCTTTCATTAGGTTTGTATATAGTGTTTTGTTGAATACTTCAGTGTTGTTAATTTATCTTTCTCCCATAAAAATGGAAATTTAAATCTGTTTGTGAGAGCTTATTGGTAATATACTTCAACCATTGTAAAATTCGTTGCTTTGTATCTGTACCCTAAATACTTTACTTTTTGTTCTGATGCCATTTTCTAAAAAGTTTTCTGGCTCCCCCACCAGCGTGGTGTTCTTTGTGGATACCATGTCTTTTCATCCTATTTCTTTTCTAACACTGCTTTGATTGGTACTTAGCAAATGTTTGTGGAGCTGAAAATTGCTCTTAGTAAATATTTACTAAGCAGTAAGGAATATTTGCAGCGGATGGTTTTGTAGATAAACGTGGTTTCAAATTGCCACTCTAGCATTCATTCTAAGGCTCCAGGACCTCAGTTCATTGTAAAATGGATCTTATAGCCCAAATGTTTTTGTCTTATAGCCCAAATTTTAATGTTTATAAAGTTTTGACACAGCAAGTGCCAAAAGGATTAGTTTTCTATCCTTTTTATGTATCTTGACAGATTAAAATATGTTTCGATACTAAATATTCTATAATTGCTAGTAATTTTATTCTTTTCAGTCTGAAGTACTTTCTGTACTATATGACTCCTGAAATAAGAGATGCTTGTTCTCCCCTCCTCCCATTTGCCACTTAAACAAACAAATAGCGTGGGTTAAAAAAGTTAAAACTTGGTTGTAAGAGAAATTTCCAAACTAGGAAATACCATTTTGTATTTGCAAACTACGTATATTATTTCATTTGAGTCTTCAAAGAATCATGTAAGATAGAATTTAAGTGTTTCTAAGAGAAATTTCCTTGATTGCTGTGTCTGTCAGCACTTTAGCCTTTTTTGTACCTTGTGATCAGAAAAGTTTCCTTTCCGTCCTTCATCGTCTTGCAGAATATCAGCTTTATTCAGTTCTTAACCTACTGGTTGATATAATACATAGGAAAAAATTTATCCAACAAAAACAGAGGAAAATAATTTTCCATTATTTGCATGGCTTTGTATAACAAATAGAGTAGATATTCAAGAATTGACTTTTTTTCCTTGAGATGATTTTACAATTTTACCTTTATCATTTATAAACGTATCAGATTTCTTTCCACAAAAATAAAAAATTTTAGTTATTGAAGTTTGTTTTTATAATATAATAGAGTATACATATCTCTTATCTTCCACTTCTGTGCTAAAATAACATTGTATGTGCATGTGAAATTAAGGAAAATTTCAAAATAAGCTCTATTAAATTAGATCAGTGACTACCATAATAATCAGTATTTTAAGCATCTTCTAGAAAATGGTACTTATTGTGGTTCTACGGGTGAGTGTCAGAGGTCTGTGAATCTCCTGAAATGGCACACTCAAGTGTGTTTTGCTGGGAGGAGGTCTGTAGCTTTTACTGTATTGATTATTGTTTCTGTGACTAAAAGAGTTAGAAACTATTGTTCCAACGATGATGTGAGGAAATGATAGTTACTAAAAGTATAAGGCACAGTTACTGTTTGAAGCTTATCAGGAAAGGTGTATAATCTAAGAAATAATTTACTGCCTGATATAGTTGATTTGCAGATTGTGTGACACCATGTATTAAAGGTAAGCATATTGAGGTTTGAGGAGTCAGCACCTCTCTCAAAAAAAGACTAAGGACTATGGCTATGAAGAATGGCCTTGCATTATCTGGTTTCAGGTAACAGCATTATCTCAATAGTAGTCTAGGACATGTTCCTGTGAGACTTTTGTTTATTTTTTTAAGGTTAAGCAATTTTGCATATTTTGAACATTTTTCTTCAGTATTCTAAATTCTCGCCCATTTTTATGGATTAAATTTTCACAGGTGTAGTTAGAACTATATGCATTTCATGACTTGCTTTTATCTTGCTTTTATTCCTTTAACATTACTTTTTGTCCCCTTAGCATAATTTCATGTAATCCTATAATGGTCCGATTATAATATCATAAAATTATATTGCATCTGGTACTGTGCTGTAATTTGCTTTGCCAGTCCCCTTTTGAGAGCATTTGAGTTATTTACAGCTTTTAGTTATTTAAGTAAAGTTACTAGAAGCTTTCTGCAAAAAAAATTTTTTGAGTTATTTCTAGGGGTTTTACCCTCAAAGATGAGATTATCTAGCTAAAAGAAACTTGAAGTAACTTGGTATATGTTACCAGATTGTTCTTAAGAAATACTGAATCAATTTGTGATGTCTCTAAAAGTATTACATATGCCTCTTTCCCCCAAATACTAGGTTTAATCATTTTTATTTACTTTGCTATTTAATAGTCATGTTGCTAGGAGCTTGGAAGAGGTGTGATGTGTGTGTTATGGAAAGCTCTGAGGAAAGAAGAATAGGTAGAGCTGGCTAAACCTATTGCTTGTGAAACCCTCTCCGAGCATGAGGAAGTACCTCTGCTTGGGGAATTTTGTAATCAAAATTCCACACAGCTCACCTATTGGAACCTTTTACCAAAGGGTATATGTAAAATTAAGGCCAGTGATCTGGACGATTATATCTGATTGAATCTAAGAAGTGTTTTTATGTAAAAATACGAATTTTTCCACTTTTCTCCTTCCCCCTAAAAAATGATCAATGCTGAGTGCCAAAGTGCATATTTTTTCCATACAGAAATGTCTCCTTTTGTAGCTCTACCCCTACAAGGCTATTTACCTCTTGTTCAGAAAATAAGGAAAATTACTGGCATCCCCCAAAACAATAAGATATAAAATATTTGGTAACTGGAAAATGGAAACACTGTCAAATAGCCACTTCAAATCCTTCTAGTTAATTTTGGAAATTAATATTTAGTGTAAGAACTTAACTTATATACTAAAAAAATAACAAAGGCAAAATTTATGTGGCTAAAACATTGAATGTGACTCTTGTATGACAAAGGAAGTAATTTATGTTTACTTTTATGTGAATCCATGAATTCATTTATGGATTTATAACAAAAGTAAATTTTATTCCCTGATAAATCTGTTCATCTACCAAATATTTAATGAGAACATAGAATGTGCCAGGCACTGAGAAATTTAGTCTTAATAATAAAGCTGAAAAGTCTAATGAGGCTTTAACATTTTATGTACCTATTCTAATGATATATAAAGAGGAAGTGTATGCTCACTTAATTTGTAACATTAGAGTGGCCACAGGTGATACAAAAGGAAATAGAGCGTATGTAGAAGCATTTCAGAGGCCATACCTGATAAATTTAGGAAGACATTGATAATTGGTTCTAGCTGGGCTTTGGTTTTGGTTTTGGTTCTAGCATTTTCGAAATCATTTTAATGCGTCACTACTTGTTTGAGGAAAAATCACTCTAGAAGAACTTTGTTTTTAACTTTGGCAATCTCTTTATTTCATCTACTAAACCCTAAGTGGTTTACTTGTTTGAAATGGATACAAATCAACAGATTCTAAGACTAGAGAGTATGGAGTTGAATAATTGAACATATATTTTGAAAGAGATGTCAAGTAGCTATGCAGGTTGGTTTTATTAGCTCTAAGTGCATAATGTAATTTATACCTCTCTTGTGTTTCATTGATGATCTATTTTGAGGTTTTGTTCTAATCTGTAAGTAAACTAAATGTAAACTGTTTGACTAGGAAGCATTTGAGATCTTGCTTCCTGGCAATTGTCGTCAGCTTGGTGAAATAAAATCTTATAAAAATTCTTTAAAAAAAAAAAACTATTTGGAACCACATTTTATTTTTCTCCTGGATACTACTTAGGACATGTTGGCATTGTTATTAACTAATGTTGTTTACCTTTTTGTTTCTAGGAGGTTTATGCTTACTTGGTGCATATGCTGACAGTGATGATGAAGAGAGTGATGTTTCAGAAAAACCAGCACAATCTAAAGAGTCGAATGGAAACCAGTCAACTGATATTGATAGTACATTGGCCAACTTCCTAGCGGTTAGTGGTGCTTTATTTGTTTTTTCAGTTATTGAAGCCACCTTGGGAGTCAGAGCCCAACTAGCCTACTTGTCAATCTGTGTTTCTCCCTTCTTTTCTCCCATTACCTCATCTCTCTTCTTGAATCCCTCCCTTTCTCTTGCCTTCTTCTCTTTGTTAAGGTTGTAAGGAGAAAAATGGAGAATAGAAGGGTTTGAAGAATTTGTGTAATTGGAAGAGGAGGTTTTGATTTGAGAAACCAAGAACTGAGCATGTAGGATTTTTTAAAAAGTGATTGCCATTTCTTCAATTTTCTGGTTTTGGTGTGGTTAATACATTTGTTACTGTTATCACTCTAAAGGAGATCGATGCTATAACAGCTCCTCAGCCTGCTGCTCCTGTAGGAGCTTCTGCTCCACCTCCAACTCCGCCTCGACCAGAGCCAAAGGAATCAGCAACATCTGCCCTTTCTTCCACTACAAATGGAACAGACTCAGCCCAGACATCAGGGTGGCAGTATGATACTCAGTGTTCCCTGGCAGGAGGTAAGCTTGATCCTTTGATGTTTAAAGGAATCTGAAGTACAATCCTTAAAGATGTTCTCAGCACTGAGATTCCCAAAGATGAAAGCCAGCCCATATGATTTAGCCCCAGACTTTAGGATTCTCCCTTTTTAAATATATTATTTGGAAAATTATAACTAGAGTAGTTACCTCTGAAAACTACTAGGATATATTTTTATTTTTTGAAAGATGATTGCTTGCCCTTTTAACCAGTAGCAGATTGTGCCTGATGAATAATTGAAACGATTGTTTGAAAAAGCCTTTTGTCTAGCGACAGTTTTGGTTGTCACAAAAGGAAATAGGGGCATGTTACTGAATCTGGTGGGTAGAAGCCAGGATACTGCTAAACACTACAGAAGACTGCCCCCCGCCCCACAACAAAAACTGCCCTGCCCAAGTGCTAACAGTGATAAGGATAACACCCTGTGTTAGATTGTTATGGCGTTAGACATAACTTTGGGTATATAAGGTTAGAATTGTGGAGGAATTTGTGCTTCTTAAAATCTGTTTTATTTTCTTCTAGTTGGAATTGAGATGGGAGATTGGCAAGAAGTCTGGGATGAGAACACAGGATGCTATTATTATTGGAACACACAAACAAATGAAGTGACATGGGAGTTGCCCCAGTATCTTGCCACCCAGGTTCAGGGAATACAACATTACCAGCCCAGGTAAGAATAGACTTGAAAAAGGAATTATCTAGAAGGAAATTAGCGTCTTTATCTTTTGCTGATAATATTTGCCTGCTATTGATCTTGCTAAGCATTTTATTTTTTTAAAGTTCTGTAACAGGTGCTGAAGCTAGTTTTGTGGTAAATACAGACATGTATGCCAAGGAGAAAAATATTTCTATTTCCAATAGTAAAAGTGGACCAGTCATAGCCAAGCGAGAAGTTAAAAAGGTTAGTGTTTTAACTACCTCATTTATTTATTTTCAAATTTAAAGAACTTGAATGTTACTCTGGCACAGGTATAGAAGCCTTCTGTTAATTTACAACACAATTGTGAAATAGGATAGCTTCTATTTCTTAAAGTCTTCCTTAATATGTTTCTGTTTATTATGTGGCATTTACAACAGTTAATCATTTCAGTGGTTCTTTTAGAGCTTTAGGGTGCCCTCGAGGCTCCTCAGGTCATTGCGAAGGATGTGGGAGCAGCCAGTTAGGCAGAGCTTCAAGTCCCCTTCTCCACTGCTGAATAGCTCTATTTTGAGATTTCACATAAGTGTAGTTGACAGTATATTGTTAATTAGTTTTACAACATAGTGATTCACCACGATAAGTCTAGTAACCATCTGTCATCATACAAAGTTACTAGAATATTACTATCTGTAATGTCCCCATGATGTATTTATAACTGAAGTTTATACCTCTTATTCTCTTTCACCTCTCCTACCCTCCACAGTCATCAGTTTGTTCTCTGTTTCTATGAGTCTATTTCAGTTTTTCGTTGGTTTTGACTTACTTCACTCAGCCATCCATGTTGTCACAAATAGCAACATTTCATTCTTTTTTATGGCTAATATTCTCTTGTATACGTATACCACATTTTCTTTATCCATTCATCTATCGATGGACACCTAGGGTTGCTTCCATCTTAGCCGTTGTAAATAATGCTGCAGTGAACATAGGAGCACCTATCTCTTTTTAAATTACCATTTGCATTTTCTTCGGATAAATACCCAGAAGAGGGATTGCTAGGTTGTATGGTAGTTCTATTTTAATTATTTGAGGAACTTCCATACTGTTTTCCATAGTGGCTGCACCAGTTTGCAGTCCCACCAACAGTGCACCAGGGTTCCCTTTTCTCCACATCCTCAGTACTTGTTACTGATCTTTTGATAATAGCCATTCTGACGTGTGAAGTTAATAAAAAGATCAGCTACCTTAACAAAAACTACTAGTGAAACTTGAGCATTTCTGTAGCCTCATCAGTAAGAAAAGTAAGTTGTATTCTACAGTGTATGTGCAATTTTCATTTATCTTGAATTTTCAGATGACTGGTATTATATTAGAAAGTACTTTTAGAATAATTTAATCTTTATAACTCCAGGAGGGAGGTAGAATAAATATCCCAATATAGGAAATAAACATTTTAAATATAATCACATATTTCATTTTAGAAATATTTCACTTTTCTCTAAGTTACTTTCACAGTATAAATGTGAGGTTCCCTAATCATACAGAAGAGTAAGGTGAAGATTTATCTAGTCATGTGTGGTGTTGACAAGACTCTGATCTTTAAATCTGCTTGTACTTCTTACTAGTCTGTCTTTTGACATAGGGAGAATGGGATGAGGATGTGTTCGAGTCCCACCCACAGTTGGCATCTAGTTACACTGCCTTCCTAAGGTAGCACTGTTTCCATTATATATGCGTAAGAAAAATGTACAAAAGTTTACTAATCTTTTAGGAATTGGTTTTTAAGGATAGCTGGTGACTGAAAAATACACTTTTAACATGAGAATGTTAGCGTCTTAACAAATATATACTGAAGTGAGATTTCTTTGAAAATTAAGTGAGACTATTTTATTCTTTGTAGGAAGTAAATGAAGGCATTCAGGCTCTCTCAAATAGTGAGGAAGAGAAGAAAGGGGTGGCAGCATCACTGCTTGCTCCTTTATTGCCAGAAGGAATAAAAGAGGAAGAAGAGAGATGGAGAAGAAAAGTAATTTGTAAAGACGTAGAGCCAATTTCAGAAGTGAAAGAAACAAGTACAACAGAAGAAGCAGCAACAATAGTCAAGCCACAGGAAATTGTATTGGACAATATGGAAGACCCTTCTCAGGAGGATCTTTGCAGTGTTGTTCAATCTGGGGAAAGTGAAGAGGAAGAGGAGCAAGATACCCTTGAGCTGGAACTAGTTTTGGAAAGGAAAAAAGTAAGTATTCAAAGTTTTAAGTACATTTTCTTCCCTCAGTACTGTCACACTCTGAGATCATTGTCCTCAGTGTACAGTACAGTTGGGATTTTGTTTTTCTTATCCTTTCATCTAGATGTGATTTAAGTATATGCAATAAAATCTTGAGCTATGGACTTGTAGTTCTTTTGGTCCCTGATGATGCTTTTGGTAGTTGACAACCAATACAGACTGACATTGTTCTGATTTAAGGATAGATACAGTGAGGAACATCCTTGCTATAAGTATATGTTGATTCCAATTATCAGCCATGATATTGTTTAGTTAGTTAAATGGGCCTCGTAAGATAAGAGAAACCTGTAATTTCATGCTTTCCTTTTATAAAAGATAAAAGCACCATTTAAAAGAAAGCAGTTCATAGGAAACTTCCCTGAAAAAGTTGATTTTTACATATTTTCTTGGAACAGCCCTGATTTTCTTGAAAGTTTCATTTGCTGCCTTGAGTATGAAGCAAAATTTTAACAGTTGTATAACAGTATTATCTCGAAGCTGTAGAGAGGGATTAGCTAAGTTAAGCTTTATCTGCTTATATACACATACTGGAAAATTTGTCTGTTAGCAGATCTCTAGAACTTATCTTCTTCAAATTGATATTTGTTGACTATATTCATGAATAAGCATTTATTAAGCAACAATTGAATATGGAACATAGTGCTCGGCCCTCATAGAAAAATGTATTAAATCCTTCCTATTCTTAAAAGACTTAAATTCTAAGAACACATGGCTATCATCCTCGCTACGCACAGACGCAAATGTTAAACAGTTAATGACACTCTAACTTTATTTTCATGTTTGTTGTAGGCAGAGTTGCGAGCCTTGGAAGAAGGAGATGGTAGTGTGTCAGGGTCTAGTCCCTGTTCTGATAGCAGCCAGCCAGCATCTCAAGACGGGATGCGTAGACTTATGTCTAAAAAAGGGAAATGGAAGATGTTTGTTCGAGCTACCAGTCCAGAATCTACCAGCCGGAGTTCTAGCAAAACTGGACGGGAGACTCCAGAAAATGGAGAAACCGGTAATTCATGCTTTATATTAAACTTTAGAGATGAAAGATATAGAGGAGAAATCCTTCTTTTCCAGTTTTTTGTTCCCTCTTCAGCAAAAAGGGAGACAGCACTTTTATCCTTTTACTGAAACGCTGTGAAGGAAGCTTCCTTTTACTTCACCTTTTCCTGCCCCAGCTCTTAGTGAAAGTGTAAGATTCTGAAAGGCAGGCATTCATTGAGTTGCATATTCACTACTGATTGGGGGCTTGCTTCTCCCTCAAAAACAGAAAAACAAGATTGACTCCCCCACCTTTTTTTTTTTTAATCTCTTGCCACAATAGTTGTCTTGATCTATATAAAGACCATGGTTCTGCTTATTTAGCTCACTATTTCCAATTGATAAGCAAGGCAGGCAAGCCCAGCTTCATCTCTGCTCTCTGTACAAGTTGCCCAGACTCTGGTTGGCTGTGTAGTTTGGTCCTGTCATGAGGACCCAAGTTATTTTCATTCAGGGTAATGTAGAAGAGACACTGCTGCATTTTTCCGGTCTATTATCAGAACTAATTTTTAACTCTTCATTTGGTCCTAATTCTGTAGTTGGCAACCAATAAAATTTGAACACTAAACCTTAGTTGAGTATACCTAGCAGAAGATACCTTACAGGTTGTGGTTAAAAAACAACACATAAAAATAGAGGCAATAAATGGAAACAACTTTGTTTGAATTTTTTTTTCTATCAACAGTATAGAAGAATATAAGTAGAATTCTCAAAGTTCACCTTCTTTTCCCTTTTCTCATTCCCTACCCCTAAAGTTCATTTTCTCTGTCCTTTTATCTACATAGATCCTTCTAGAGCTTTTCCTCTCTTTATTTAAATTTGTGGTTATGTGGGTTTTTATGTGCATGTGCATATGTAAATTTTACCATTGATGAAATTAACCATGTGGATTGTTAGGCAAAATAATTTTTTCACTTAACAAAGCTTGAAAATTACTGTTTTTAACCACTGAATGGTATAGATGTCTTCATTTAACTCTTTCTCTGTTGATGGACATGTAAGTTGTGTTCATGTTTCACTCTTATAAAGACAGTAGGTTAATAAGTCATTAGGGCTTCTTTAACAAATAACATTTATATTATTAAAAAATCTACAACCCATTCCAGTGTCCATCAAAGGTAGAATGGATAGTGGTGTATTTCTTGCTAGTAAATTTTAAAGAATGAAAAAATGAATAATCCATAGTTATGGATTAATCTCACAAACAATAATTTGAATAAAAAAGAGCCATAGAAGAATGCATATGGTAATATTCTATGTATATAAGTTGGAAAATAAGGAGAAATTCTGTGTTTAAAGGTCATTGCATGATGAAACTAAAAGAAGGTGCTTATTACTAATAACCTTCAGGGTAGATGTTTGGTGTGGATGGATGTTAGGGCAGAGAGGTACAGGGAGATTCAAAGGTTCTAATAATAGTCTTGGGTTAAGCTGGGTTGTAGTTACTTGAGTGTTCATTTTAATATTTCTTTAAACTACATTATATGCATTTATGATATACTTCACAAATATTTATTATATTTCATAATAATAATGCTGTAATAAATATTCTGGTACTTCTTTGTGCAGATTTTAGTATCATTATAGTATAGATTCTTAGTGGTATATTGCTAGGTCAGAGGGTTTGTGCATCTTAATTCGATAGATCCTGTCTAATTGTCCTCCAGAATATCCAAGCGTTAGAGCTCTAGTGGTGCTCTAAGGTATAATTTTTTATACCTGCCACCAGATACAAGATGTCTAATTTATAATGAATTACAAACTAGTTAGTAGAGTAGAAAGATTTGGTTTCAGACAATTTGAAAATGCCAAAGGAACATTATTGATCAAGGAAGAAGAGAGCAAAACCATTATATGATAAGGTTAAGTACTTAATATAAAATCTTAGCTTAATCTGTTGAAACTCTGTGAACCTTATGACAGAATGATTCATATTGTATATGATGTGGTAAGCAGGTGTTACAAAGCAAGCATAACAAAAAGAGTTTATATCTTCTACTACATTCAAGCTGGTGGTAAACCTATTCTCATTTGGAGATTCCCACTACCAACAGACATCAGTACCAACCAGAAAAGTAAGTAGGTTGGTCCAATATAGATTGTCTGCGGGTCTTAACCAGTTTTGGAAAGGAGTTATCAGGTAGTTATAAATACTCTGATTTTGAAAGCCTTTTTTTCCAAATCCACTTAGTAAAGAACTTTTATATATCCCAAGTTTGAGGTGTAGTTTTTGTAAGTAATTGAAGCTATGATGTTATGGAACAGAGGATTAGAAAAGATTAATAAAGGAGAAACTACAGAGTAACATAGTAAAACAAAGTTTTATTCATAGACTCATTTTAAGAAAGGCGATTATTAAGAATGAAGTTTTTTAGCTTTATAAAGACAGGTTGATAAGTCATCAGGGCTTCTTTAACAAGAGGCGACAGAGAGAAACTTAATAACCTTTTTCAGATCTCTCTGCTACAAGACTAAGAAAACGTAAGGGGGCCCTGTTGGTATCAGTCCTTTTGATTTGATTTCACATGTTTTCTTTTGCAGCAAATGGTGCTGAAAATTCAGAAAAAATAGATGAGAATTCAGACAAAGAGATGGAAGTAGAAGAATCTCCAGAGAAGATGAAAGTACAAACAGCGCCTAAAGTAGAAGAAGAACAGGATTTAAAAGTATGTATACATATTACTTAATGCAACTTGACCAATATTTGTAAATTGGCTAACCATTAAACTACCTTCTATTAGTGAGTAGTAAAAGTAATCTTTACTATCTCCAAATATAAATAATTTACTTGATTAGGTGAAAAGATCATATTTAAAGCTGAGATAAGGAATTATAAGACTGATGGTATAAAATAATTATCTAAAAATAAATTCTAAATGTGTAATTACTTTGTTAAAAGTAGTCTCCTTTGGAAAACAATAGCTTATCAAATAACAGACTTCTCTAGTTTGAAAGTACCAAAGAAACTAAAAGTTACAGATTTAATTCCAACATGAACTACATGTCCTTACACAAAGACAAATTTGGTTCCAATTTCACTTCTATTTTTAGGAGCACGTGAATTAGACCACATGAATATGTGGCTGTTTAAGGATGATTTGTTGGAAAAACCACATAGCATGTTCTATTGATTTGAAAAAGTTTATTCAGTTATTAGCTAGTGTACAACCATGAGAATGGACGGGGAGAACTAATTTTGTTCAATATATGGCTAATATAAGCAGTAATGGATAAATGATAGTTTGAATAATGGGATTTCTGTCATTTAGAACAAGCTGTTGAATTTCATCTTTTGTTAGATATACATTTAATTTCTCTAGACCTTCTGTCATCACTTTGTTATGTGAATTATTTTACTGTAAACTAGAATTTTATCTTCTGTTTAACTATTTGGAGGCAGCTCTTTGATAAAGGCTGTATAATTTACAGGCAGAATCATTTTTCTAGTATCTATAACAATAAATGAGAGATTTTATATAATACAGAAAATAGTACTCATTCTACTTTTATTTTAACATTTTTCTTTCATTTTTCTTACAGTTTCAGATTGGAGAACTGGCGAATACCCTGACAAGTAAATTTGAATTTTTAGGAATTAATAGACAATCCATCTCCAACTTTCATGTGCTGCTCTTACAGACTGAGGTAATTTAGCCATTTTTGGTATAAATAGTATGTTTGAATGAAATGCTATATGTGTGAGGAAATCTGTCCCATTTATGTTTTAATTCTAAATTTAAATATTGAACCTTGATGCATGTTTGAAGCACCAAATCAGGAAATAAAACTGTGTATTAGCCAAAGCAAAATGTAATTACAAAGATAAATACTGAGAGTTGATATATAATGTTGCTATTTAAACTTACCACCTTCAGTAGGCAGATATATTTTTTTAAACTTATGGGGTAACATTGGTTAATATAAATTTCAGATGTACAACTTAACAGGCATATATTTTAATACAGTTTTTTTCTAATATATTAAAATTCTATTAGTAATGATCAAATGAGGCCATATAATGGTGAAAGTACTTCACAAGTGTTAAAGCATTAGAAATCTTTTTTTAAAAAGTTCTGAGTCCTATTTGTAACCAATATACTAACAGAATGGCAGGGTGGGATTAGGTAAGGAAGTCCTGTAGGAAGCTGGCTGATTTCCCTAAAAACTGAACCTTTGAGTTTGGTTAATAACATTACTGAACTGAATGAACTGTCTACCCACATTGAAGGTAAAATTACTGGGAAACCAATCTTAATATAGTCTAAAGGGGAAAGCAAAACTGCAACTCATTTCGCAGATATTGGAGAGTTGACAATATAAAAATATACTGGGATCCAGTCTCATTTTTCAAACTCTGCAGAGCAAACGAGATTCTTTATGAAATTAAGATGAGATTTCTTTTCTTCGTTGGTCTACTCCTACCAGAATATATAGCAGTATTGTCATGGATCAGAAGACTTATATCCTTCTTAGCTCTGCCTCCTGATATAATGAGTCTTTAAAACTAATGGACTGTTTGTTGATCCTAGACTCGGATTGCAGACTGGCGGGAAGGGGCTCTTAATGGAAACTACCTTAAACGAAAACTTCAGGATGCAGCAGAACAACTAAAACAGTATGAAATAAACGCCACTCCTAAAGGCTGGTCCTGCCACTGGGACAGGTACGCACTCTTCTCCCCTTTTCACCTTTCACCTTTGACATCTCAAACATGATTTGTGATCACCACCACCTGACAACATGACAGCCTGTCTGGAGACTGAGAGCAGCTGCAGTTAGCGGTGCTGGGCAGGCAAAGCACCGCAAGCCCTTACAGAGTTCGGGCCAGCCACGCGTTGGAGAAACAAAAAACAATGTTTAAAGTGTTCCATGTAACGGATTTTTTTCCAAGATTGGACAAAGCTGGTTTTTACTCTCCAGAGTGTTGCACGGAGTAGGGCGGGCTTGGGGGTTAAGCGCATGCGAGAGCTCTGTGCGCTTTACAGGACCTCTGGAAGCAACTACTCCTGATTAACCTCGGTGAAGTTAAGGAAAGCTTCGTGGTTGAAGATGTGAATGAAGAACAAGATTACTATCTTCGGCCAGCAGGTCAGATGAAAACATTTCTTTTTATATTTGGCTTTTCTTGATTTTTTTTTCGTTATTTGAAATCTTTGCTCTTTTATTTTTCAGCTCCCAGATCCTCTCCCTCTCTTTAGCTTTCACTGTGTTTGATATCAAGAGTATGAAATGTGAATTCCACGGTCCAAGAGGGGAAGAGTCACCTTTCGCAAACTTCGTTGTTCTCTTCTTTGGAAGGGAAATTAGTGTTCTAGGAAATTGAATCCCTCCGTTAATGAAACTTGAAACCCTGTTAAGCATTGGCCAAAAAAAAAAAAAAAGATGTGAGAGGTGTTTTCTAAGTCATCTGTTGGAGTGAGAGGGCTCAGGGCTGTATTCACAGAGCTGCTGGCAGTGCAAATAGCTTTGAATTATCCGTGGTTCTCCATCCTCAAATGTCAAAGCTCTTTGTTGCCTTTGTGAATAGCAGTCCATTAAGAAGAGGTTCGTCCCTGTGAGAGCAGACTGCTGTCCTGGGACAGGACCAAATGGAAGTGTCTTTGTAGGAGAATGGGTCTTAAAACATGTGTTTTCTTTCTTGTAATTTAGGGATCATAGACGATATTTCTATGTAAACGAACAGTCGGGCGAATCTCAGTGGGAGTTCCCAGATGGTGAGGAAGAGGAGGAAGAAAGCCAAGCACAAGAAAGTAGAGACGAGACTCTTCCTAAACAGACCTTGAAAGACAAAACTGGCACCGATTCACATTCTACAGAATCCTCTGAGAATTCCACAGGTGGGAGAATTTACTCTGTACTAATTGCAGAGAAATGTTTTTAGAGAAAAAAGACATATTAATTAATATTATAAAAGAAAAAAATTTAAACCATGATATAAATTTCTGATTAAAAAATAGTGGCTCTACCTAAAAAAAGTGCAGAAGTTACACTGAAGAAACTAAGGTAGTAACTAGTTGGAAATCAGCATAATGTTGATACCAGTCTCTGCTAAAAATAAAATGATGACCCAATATATTTTGATTTTTAAAAGATTATTCGATAACCAGTCATTCTACATACAAAGCTGTGGATTTCTAATAACAGGAATACTAATTAATACTTAAGAATTAGATAGTTGAATTGTCAACATACCTTGAGTGATACTGTGAGATTTGTTTTACCTTTCTGTAGAAATCTATTGATATTGCAACCTCATTTTTCAACTCCATTTATAAGAAGTCTTATAAGAAGCATGATTGCTACAAATCAAAATTATCTGAAGAAATACAATGAAACCAGGACCATATTTATTTCAGAGAAGCAAAATAATTGATCATTGCAAATAGCCAACAATATTCTTGTGTAAAACACAAACAGAATGGCTCAACCCATTTAAAGCACTTTAGTTATATACAGTAAGTCCTCACTTAACATCTTCAATAGATTCTGTGACTTTAAGCAAAACAATGTATAATGAAACTAGTTTTACCACAGGCTAAATAAGAATTATGTTATAAACAAGAGTTATGTTCTTACAGCATCTCATTAACGTTATACAGAACATTAATCGAGGACTTGCTGTACCTTTAAAAAGCGGCTTTTGTAGCTCCTCAGTTAACTGAGAATCTGATAGTTCTTTGAGAGCCATGGCTTGATTTTCACTTTATGGAAAAGGATTCATTTTTTTTCCTCTTAAGTCCATCTTGGAATGACAAAAATAAGTGAATAATGAAGCATAGTCAGAAGACTATGATCAACAACCTTTTGATCTAAAAAAAGGTAGCTATTAAAATGATGATGTATGAAAGCAAGAGTCTATGGAGTGGTTTCTAAAAATAAACCTTTGAAGATAAAAAAGACATGGAATTTGTGGTAAGATAGGGAGTAAAGAGCTAAATTCTTTTGTCCTCTGCTTATCAAAAATGATGCTTTGTACCATACTGGTTCTCTGATCCCAGTACAAAAGTTCTGATAATGTACCAAGTGAAACTCGTAATGATTTTAACTTCTTAAATAACCTAGGAATTGTTAACTGATCACTCTAAATAAAAAGCTACGTATGACTGCAGTGATAATTCTATAGCATAGCAAAAGGATGGTTTTATTCTACTTCATATTTCAGAAACATATTTTCTCAAGTTACAGGGTATTAACTGTTTTCACAAAGATAATTTTTTATTTTTTTCCCTGTTGTTTTGGTAGCAATGATAGACATTTCTAGTAAGTTGGTTTTATTGTTTGCTTTTTAGTGGTTAGTGAACTGAAGAGGCTTGATGGTGGTTTTGGGTAGGTGATTCCACTCTTGACCACTGTCTAATGTTCCTTTCTTGTATGTTCCAAAGCTGAATATTCGAGAATTACCAACTCTTAAGTGTTCTGTGATCACCTTAGTTAAGTATTAAGTTATTAGCTCCTTTTGTTGATGATACACACAGTTGGTACTGTCTGGTAAAGTAAAGACCTTGAGACATTCTCGTCTGATGAGTAAAACAAACGTAGTTATGCTGTAGGAAAAAGCCCTTGATAAACTAGCTTATGTTCTTCAGCCTCTTTATTGAAAGCCACTAAAACTACATAATAAACTTGATCTAAATAAAATCCAAATTTGTACTTAGGTCTTTGGGATTCAAGAGCAATACCAATCAATATTTTAAACCTATAAAGTTGATATAATATATGCTTTTTGTCAGCCTAGCAGTGGTTAAAACCACCTTTTAAAGAAGAAAAATGACTACACTATGAGGAGCAAGGAAGTTCCAGAGTTCTGTTTATACAAATTCTTATTTATTGTTTAGTTTTTTAAATTAATATGTTTTTAAAGATGAGTGATCTTTCAAGATACCCAGTATATCTATCTGTCTTACTGGACTCGTCACTTATGAAAAATTTAGCTGTTTTTCAAAAAAGAAGTCTCTATAGAACCTATTATTTATATAATAACTTGCTTTAAATTGCTAAACTGGTCTCTTGACTTAAAATATTAAGCAAAATTTTCTTTTGGGAAGAATACAGGAACCTGCCTATAAGTAGAAGTAAAGATGCATAGAAAGGATATGTTCTTGAAAAATTCAGAATTTGTATCCTCACACTATTCTGTCCTTAAGCTCATAGTTTTAAAATCTATTAGCACACAATAAAAGCTGTTTATACCGTTTTACTCTCTCCTTGGACTTCAAACTAAATATTCTCCTAAATGGCTGAATATACCAATGGGATTAAATTTAGAAATGAAGAAAAGTAACATATAATAATGATGTCTATGGATATTCAGACCAGGATTTCTTGAAGTTTTTCATATTTAAGCTAAAGTAAATAATTATGACTATTAAGACACAGCTTTTATGTTTTGAGTTACTGTAGTTTGGGATTCAGATATTAACTCAAAATGTGCTCCTTATTTGCTAAATTTATCAAGTCCAGTTTATCACATTTACACAAAGTTTAATTAGCTTTGATGGTGGTCGTAAACCACATTATTAGTCTTGAATCTGTTGTGTTTCCTTGAATTCCTCTGCATAGCAACATATCACCATCATAATTGTCTCTATATTGCATTATGCTTCTAGTTGAGAAATCTACCAATATATAAAATTGGACATTTTAATTTACCTACCCATTGTGGTTAGTTTAGTAGAAGGAAGTTTAATAAGATATTAATCTCCAATGTTTGTTACCTTAGTTCTGAGGTAATCTTGATGTACTGTTATGTAATGTAGTAGACTGCTTGATCTTACCCAGACTTTATTTGTCTAAAAGTTATTGTGTTATTACAGCCATGCCACCCTGAACGTGCCCGATCTCGTCTCATCTCGGAAGCTAAGCAGGGTCAGGCCTGGTTAGTACTTGGGTGGGAGACCACCTAGGAATACCAGGTGCTGTAGGTGTTAAAAAATAAAATAAAATAAAAATAAAAGTTATTGTGTAAATTCATATTAGATATGATCAAATACAAAAGTCGAATGACACATTTGAAGTCTTATCTAGAAAACTGCATTCCTGTTTTCTGGTGAATGTTTTCAGTGCTCTTTTCCTTAGTAGTAAAGAACTCAATCTCAGTAACCAACCATGTGAATCATGTTCTTAAAGTCTTTTATATAATGTATCATTTATCTGTTCCATGAAAAGCTATTTTAAAAGCCAAATGCTTCATGGTCACTTCAGTTTTACCTTGTCGAGTGCCAGTGTGGTGTGTTTTGAGCAAAGTAAAGTAAAAGGCCGTATCCTTGTCCCGGAGCCTTTTATAGATACAACTCTTATCTAATCCACCGCTTTTGACCGTGAAATTTAACAGGTGGCTGCATCTGGATCTCTACTCCATGAAAAGTGAGATTTATTTGACCAAAATTTCTAAAGCTCTTGGACTCCTGATATTTCACCAGAACATCTTGGTAAAATAGCACTAGACTAGAAGTCATACCTGGCCACTAAGAGCTGTTTGATCTTGGGCAAGTTATATCCCTCCTGGGTTTCATTACCTTTAAAATGAGAGAGTTAAACTAGATGATTTCTCATGTCTCTTCTACTCCTAAATTCTATGGTTTTTAGGGAGAAAAACCCCTTCAGCATTCCTGGGATATATACCTAATAGTCCCATATATTGTGAAACTTCCCTATTGACGATAAAGAGGGATGGGGAAGGCTACAAGTAAGTATATCCTCCTATTTTCTCTAATCCTTAAAGCTTTTCCCAGCAGAAAAGGAATAGAAATAACTGTGGCTTTTGCAAAATAGAGGGAAGTTGATCCCACAACTTTTCAGTTGTAATTTCTTAACTCAGATTTCAACAGCCATTTCAAATCCTCTGCATCTTCTAACACCTTTTGTGGGTGTCTTATATTTACCTTGAAGATTTGTTCTCTTAAATTTTCCTTTTCTCATTACAGAAATAAATTACCCTCCCTGATTTGTGTTGCTATGATTTAGCAGATGAATGTAATTCACACAAAGGTGCAAAGGAATGACGATAGCACCTTGCAAATGGATTTTAAATTTTAGTAACCCAAGTTAATTAAAATGGGTTGAATTTGTGTGTTTAGAATGAGTACTTCTCTGGGTCATCCTCACTTATTTAGTTCGCTGAAAAATGAAATACATGGAATCAGTATTGCAAATGCACATCATTCACTCGCCTCATCACGTTTAATGACAGAATGTTTTACCTTCTGTTCTGTATGTTAAAACTGAATGTATTTTCAGATGACCTAATTTCTCATTGGGTCGATGCGATGTGCTTCATTTACTCATCCATAAATCTGGACCCAAAGAACAAGACTAGTATTTCATAGCTGGAGTGAGTGCTAACTATGAGGTTTATAGATGTATCTTTCCATGGAAACCATTTTTGAACTGAGTTGTTTAATATTTCAGTGACCTCAATGTAGAATAGATCTGTGTGTTAGATTTTATCTCACCAAGCAATTGAACATTTCTGTAAATATAAACCATGGAGTTTTTGTCTTGCTTTTTCCCTGACTCCTGTTTGTTTTCATAGGTTCTCTTTGTAAAGAGTCTTTTTCTGGCCAAGTTTCTTCTTCATCACTCATGCCACTTACTCCATTTTGGACCCTCCTTCAGTCAAATGTGCCTGTGCTTCAACCTCCATTACCTTTGGAAATGCCACCACCCCCACCTCCACCCCCAGAATCTCCTCCACCCCCTCCCCCTCCCCCGCCTCCTGTGGAAGATGGCGAGATCCAGGAGGTAGAGATGGAGGATGAGGGAAGTGAGGAGCCTCCTGCCCCAGGAACAGAGGAGGATACTCCACTGAAACCCTCCACACAAACCACAGTTGTAACTAGCCAGGTGAGAAATGTCGTTTGGCACTCTGAAGAGTTTTTGGGAACCAAGACACGATTAACACCATGTTTTATTTTAGAAGAGAATGTTTAACTAGGACCTCTAGCCACTGACTAGAATCTTTGTGTTTCAGAGTTCAGTCGATTCTACTGTCTCTAGTTCTCCTTCCACTAAAGCGATAAAGAGAAAAGCTACAGAAATTAATACTGCAGTGGTTCAAAGGTCAGCTACCATTGGTAGTTCTCCGGTCCTCTACAGCCAGCCAGCTATAGCTACGGGTAAGCATTGTGATTAAAATGTGTTTTCCTCAATAGATTATCTTTGTTTCCAGACTTAGATATCATAAATTAATGTCAGAAGGCTATTCATTGTAAAACTATATACATTTCAGTTACTAAATAGTTCAGTTCAGTTACTAAACTATTTGGCATGTATCCTTCCAGATTGTTTTCTGTACATTTACATCAGTGATTTTGATGTTTAAGTACCTTAATACTAAAGTATTCAAAAATTAATATTTTACTACTAGAAAATATGGCTATTTTTTTGAGGAAAAGATATATTATTTTGTAGGTGATTATAGGAAATTCTTCATTTCCCTTTTCTTTTCCTTGTTTATGGCTTTATCATAAAAGTTTCATTTTGATTTCTGTTAGGTCACCAGACAACAGGAACTGGACAGCAGTCTGCAGGGATTGGACACCAGGCAATATCTGTTAGCCATCCAGCAACAGGAATGGGTCATCAGGCCAGAGGACTGAGCCTGCAGTCCAATTACCTAGGATTAGCATCAGCTCCTGCAATTATGAGCTATGCCGAATGTTCTGTCCCAATGGCAGTGACTGCTCCCACACTGCAGCCAGTCCAGGCCCGAAGTGCTGTGCCTGCCACTGCCATTATAGAACCACCACCTCCTCCTCCCCCTCCCCCTCCTCCTCCACCACCACCAGCTCCCAAAATGCCACCACCTGAGAAGACGAAAAAAGGAAAGAAAGAGAAGGTATGTAAATCTCTCTTTACATTTTTATTTTTAAAAATTCTTATTAAGGTGATATTCATATAAAATTAACCATGTTAAAATGTACAATTTAGTGGCATTTAGTACATTTATATTGTGCAGCCACCACCTCTGTCTAGTTACATACCATCTTCATCATCTCAAGAGAAAACTTTGTACCGATTAGATTCTAGTCAGTGGCTAGAGGTCCTCATCACCCCCTTACCCCAGCCTGTGGGAACCACCAATCTGCTTTCTGTCTCTCTGGATTTACCTATTCTGCAGTCATGCGTATGTGAACTTTTATGTCTGGCTTCCTTTATTTAGCACATTATTTTTGAGATTTATCCATGTTGTAGCATGTATCAGTATTTCATTCCTTTTATAGCTGAATAACAATAGTCCATTGTGTGTATATGCCACAATTTGTTTATCCGTTCATCCATTGATAGACATACGGATTGTTTTATACCTTTTGGCTATTGTGAGCAGTACCAATATGAACATGCATATGAGTACATGAATATTGAGTACTTGTTTTCATTTCTTTTGAGTGTATATTTAGAAGTAGAATTGCTGGGTCATATGGTAATTCTGTGTTTTAACTTCTCGAACTGCCAAAGTTTTTTCATAGTGGCCAAACTATTTTACAGTACCACTAGCAATGTACAGAGGTTTCATATCTCCACATGCTCACCAACACTTATTATTTCCCATTTAAAAAAATTAATATACCAATCTTAGTGGCTATTAAGTGGTATCTTAACATGGTTTTGATTCCTTTTTCTCTAGTAAGTAATTATGTTGCACATCTTTTCCTTTTCCTGTTGGCTATTTGTTTATCTTTGTAGAATTGTCTGTGTAAGTCGTTTGTTTTTTAATTGGGTGATTTGTCTTTTATTGTTGAATTGTAAAGAGTTACATATGTATCATAGGTACATGTCCCTTGTAAGATATATGGTTTGCAAATATTTTATTTCACTCTGTGCATTGCCTTTTCATTCTGATAGTGTCCTTTGGTACACAAAAGATTTTAATTTTGATAAAGTCCAACTTAACTTTTTTTTTTTCATTTTTGCTTGTGCTTTTTGTGTTATATCTAAGAATTCATTGCCAAATCCAAGGTTATGAAAATTTACCCCTATGTTTTCTTCTAAGAGTTGTATGGTTCTAGTACTTAAATTTAGATTGCTCATCCATTTTAATTAATTTTTGTTTATGGTGTCAGGTAAGGTCCATTTCATCCTCTTGAATGTGGACGTGCTTTTGTCTCAGCACCATTTGTTTAAAAGACCATTATTTCCCCATTGAATGGAAGACTTTATTTAAAATCAGTTCACCATAGATGTATGGGGTTTTTTTCTGGACTTTCAGTTCTATTCCATTGGTCTATATGCCTGTACCACAATGTTTTGATTACTATAGCTTTGTGATATGTTTTGAAATTGAGAAGTAAGAGTTCTCTAACTTTATACTTTTTCAATACTTGCTATTCAGGCCCTTTAATAATTTTATATGAATTTAAAGATCAGCTTTTCCATTTCTGCATAAAGGGCCAATGGAATTTTAATAGGGATTGCATTTACTCTTTTGATTGCTTGGGTCACATTGCTATCTTAACAATACTGAGTGAATCTTTCAGTCCATGAACACAAGATTCCTTTGTATTTATTTAGGTCTTCAATTTATTCCAGCAGTGTTTGATAGTTTTCAGTGTACAAGTGTTTCACCTTGGTTAAATTCATTCTCAGGTATTTGATTCTTTTGGATGCTATTGTAAGTGATATTGTTTCAATTTACTTGAATTTACTCTTACCATTGTAATGTGCTTTATCTTTTATAACTGTTTTTGACTTAGTCTATTTTGTTTTGTACTGTTACAGTTACCCTTGGTATATAGTTATTCTTGGTTACTGTTAGCGTGGAATATATTTTTCTGTCCCTTCACCTCAAACCTGTGTGTGTTCTTAGATATAGAATGGATTTCTTACAGGCATCATCAGTTGGATTCTGTTTTGTTTTGTTTTTTAATCCATTCTTCCGGCATAAGAAGAATTTAATCCATTTACAATAGTAAATTACTAACTTAATATTAGTAATTACTGATAGATAATGACCTACTATAGCTATTCGTGTGTGTGTGTGCATGTCTTACAGCTTTTTTGGCCCTTGTTTCCTCTCTTACCACCTGCCTTTAAGATTTTTCAGTGACATTTTTATTCCTTTTTTGTTTCCTTTGTGTGTTTTCTATATTTTCTTTGTGATTATTGTGGGAATTTTATATTACATGCTAAAGTTTAAGTCCTTTAGCATTTCTCATAGGACAAATCTAGCAATAATGAACTTCCTCAGCTTTTGTTTTATCTAAGAAGGGCTTAATTTCTCCCTCATTTTTGAAGGACAGTTTTGCCTGGCATATAAGTCTCAGTTGATAGGTTTTTCTTTGATCACTTTAAACATATCATCCCCCTGCCTTATAGCCTGCAAGGTTTCGGCCAGAAATCTCGTGATGTTATTGAGAAGCCCTTGTATAGACAAGTCACTTTTCTTTTGCTGCTTTTAAGATTCCATCTTTGGCTTTTGACTAATTATATATCTAAGTGTAGGGTCTTTGGGGATTTGTCCTAGGTGGAGTTAATTAGGCCACTTGGATATGTATCTCCATGTATTTTCTTAAATGCGGGTAGTTTTTGGCCATTATTTGTTCAAATGAGCTTTCTGCTCTTTTCTCTCCTTCTGGGATTCCCATAATGTATATGTTGGTCTAATTGATGGTGTCCTATAGGTCATTAGACTCTTCACTTTGTTTTATCTTTTTTGCTCCTCAGACTTAATTTCAAATGACTTACTAATTTTGCTGATCTTTTTTCTGACTATTGGAGTCTTCTGTTGAAACTAATGAATTTTTCAATTCAGTTAATAGAATTTTCAGCTGTAGAATTTCTATTTGGTTCTTTTTTTATAATTATCTAACTCTTTGTCGATGTTTGTTTATATATAATTTTTCTTATTTTCTTCAGTTATTTTGCCTATGTTTTCTTTTAGCTCCTGAGCACTTCTAAGACAATTGTTTTAAATACTGTCCAGTAAGTCTGAAGCATGTGTTTCTTTATAGTTGGTTTCTAGAGATTTGTTTTGTTCCTTTGAATGGCAATGTTTCTCAGTTTTTTCGTTTGCTTTGTGATCTTTTCTTGAAAATTGGGCATTTGACAGAACAACTGTCTCTCCCAGTCTTTGCACACTGGCTCTGTATAGAGAAAGACCTCGGTTAATGAGGCAGTGACAGGCCAGAACATTTTATACATTCCAGTCTTCCTTCAGTCCTGAGGGAGGGAGCTGAGAACTGGGCCACTTTATTCTAACCCCATTGGGGAAGATGGTCCTGCAACTGTAAGCAAACATACCACAAAATTTCTTACCATTTGAGTGGCTTTTTCTTGATTGTTTTCTTTTGGTTGCTGCAGATCTTTGACTGTTTTCCAGAGTTCCCACAATGCCATTTTAGTTGGTCTGTGTATTTGTTTATGTAATGTTTCCATGGGGAAATAAGGGCCTGGAGCTTCCTATTCTGCCATCTTTTAAACATCATCCTCATGGGCACCTTTGAGGGCCCTGATTGCCCTAAGAAACTTTCCCAACAGTTTTTCCTCCCCGTGTTGGTAGTGTGTTGTTCGCCTCAACTGTAATCATTTGCCCCAGGGGTTAACAAGACAAATTCATTTGCCTTACAGTGGTTCAGGTAACCTTCCTGAATGAGTTTTGAGTTCACACAAAATAGACAAGATATTTCCGGATTGAAGCACTGGTCCAAGTTGGTACCATGGTTCCAGAAATTATCTAGAAGTGAAGTAAATATAAATATTAACAGTGACAATTAGGACAATGTCTTGAATAGACTATTGTCAAGGTATTCACTGTGGTGAGTAGCATATACAGGTCTCTTGAGCCAACATACTGTTTTATCAGATCCATGTCTTTAGTTTATCTACCAGTCCACTATACTATTCATTATTTATACAATTAAATATTAGAACAACTGGTACTCAGGAATCATTTCTTTTATGGCCTTCTTTGGCACTCTGCCTCCAGTCCTCCAAGAGAGGTAGTTAACTACTTCCTCCTCTGTTCATTCAACAAGTAATTTTTTAGCCAGTAATGCTTTTATGGACTAATAGTTTTTAAAATACAGAATTGTAAGCTATATCATTTTTACATACCTGATATCTGAAAACAAATGATGACCCTTCTCTTTGTTGTTACAAGGCATTTTTAAAGAATATAAAATGTATACTTAATGCCTTTAATGTTCAAGAATATTTGAGACCAATATATATTTTTAGTCTTTTTGCTGAAGTTTTGCATGCAGCTTAATAGAAAATAAACTAGAAAAAGAAGTTCTAACCATTTAATCTTTATTCCTCTGACTGCAGTGTTCCCCTCTTTAAAAATGTGCTCAAACAGCCAGTGCAACTCTGGGTACATGTTTCGAATGTGATAGACAAAATATAACTTCTAAAATAAAACTTATTTTATCATAATAGATATGAATCAACTGTGCTAAGAATACATGAAACCTTATAGAAATCTCAATGAAACAGCAGTGACTCTACCTAGATCTGTAGTTTTTAATCATGTTTGCAGATGTTCAGTGAGAGATTACACCCCAGTGAGCCCTCTGTGCACACTTGATCGTTATTCATCCATGTTACTTTGTACTCATTTGATCCCATGCTAGCCCAGAATGGGCCTTGCTAGAAGGTTGTGTATGCAGTGAGTCAGGTTGTATCACAGGTGAAATGACCAATGAAATATAGGAAGATATGTGGAGCTGAAGGTAGATGGTATATGGGCAGTCATTTCCCTGGAAAGTTAAGAACTGTCAATGACGGTCAAAAAATAGAGTATGGAGCAAGGAGCCACGTAATTTTTTAAAAAGTTAAAAATAGTAAGCTTATTTTTCTTTTCAGATCTTTGGAGACTTAATCAAGAAATGTGTTTGCCTCGAGGCAAACACAGGCTGGAAAAATAGCCTGGACCCCATATCCAGTTCTCACACAAGCACGACTTGCAACCACACCTATCATTTGAGTGCCTGCTTGTTGTGCCTATAGTGTAGCCTGGTCAGATCTTTAAGTATACGGCTTGAACAGGGATACAAATTGGTTTTATCAGTGTCTAATACATACAGTGGCTCTCTAATTTCCCATACACTTTCAACAAGTGTATTTCCAGTGCATACTATTTGTCAGGCATTCTCCCTAGGAGCTTGGGGTTTAGTAATAAATCGAACAAACAAAATCTTGGATTTTGTAGAGCTTCCCTTATGGCCAGATGAGGTCGAGAAGTGGGAACAGAGCTGTCGAGATAGATAAGCAAGTAAAGCTTCGGTGTTTTAAAATGTAGTGAAAACTATTAGTGTAAGAGGACAGAAAGTGGTGTTTGGGAGGTGCCGCTATTTCAGATAGGGTGGTGAGAGAAAGGCCACTTCGCTAAGATGCCATTGATCAGAGCCTGAAGGTCGTGAAAGAGCAAACCATCTGGGATATATAGTTCTATTTTTGCAAGTATCACAAATATTTTTTTACTATAAGAGTGCACCTTTATTATAGACAATTTAGAAAATGAAGGTAAGCCAAAAGAAGAAAAATAAAATTTATTATACCTTCCGTTAGAACTCATCTCATCGTTCATATTTTGCTATATCTCCTTGCTCTGTTTTATATTTAATAGTTGGCATTGACTTTGTTGCTCTTTCCAGAAAAGCTGGTCATTTGTTTCTCAGCTCTATTTTTCACTTGATGTTAACACAGTCTATTTAAAATTTGCGAAAAGAAACACTATTTCTGAGATGAGATAAAGGCCGCAGTTTTGAATTCCATAGAATAAGGCTAAAGGAAATTTTTCTGGCCTGATTTCATAAAATAACCACATTTACAGTTTGGCAAGAACTTAGAATGGTATTTACTTTGCGTTTCTGTTCTTTCGATCTTAAAGTTCACTTATTCCTTAGCGCTAAGGGAAGATCCTGATGTCATGTGGAGGACTCATTTCTTTGTGTTTTATACTCCTTCTGACCTTTAAACTTTGTTACAGGCGAAGAAGAGCAAAACCAAAATGCCATCTCTGGTAAAGAAGTGGCAGAGTATCCAGCGTGAGTTAGATGAAGAGGAGAACTCTAGTTCCAGTGAAGAGGACCGGGAATCAACTGCACAGAAGCGAATTGAAGAGTGGAAACAACAGCAGCTGGTCAGGTAAAAGAAAAGAGACCGCAGGAGGGGTGGGTTGTGGTTAATTCATAGAAATATTTATAAAAATTATGGCTTAGCCTTTTTTCAAAATCAGAACTATCGGTGTTGTAATACTTTCTCTCACTGATTGTTCACCTTAGATAAAGGACTATCTTAACACAGCATACCAGGAAAAATAAGGCATTTCCATTTACCACCTAGAGACATTCTCTTTTATGTATGTTTTTTTTCATTCCTTTTATATAAATTTTACATAAATAAAATGAAGAGAAGAAAACTTCATTAGAAATTTTAATGAGAATTTAAACATAGCTAACCTAAATTTTTATTCCTTATTTTCCTGGTTTTGAAGGTGTACATACTGAAATGAGCAACATTCTTCTAATGCACTTAATTGTTCAGTTGTCCTGCATAACCTGGAACACACTCATCTCATAAGTAGTGATACTAGAGTTCAAATCCATCTTTGACAGGTTCTAGCTTATCCTCACTTCTGGCTCTTGTACTTGCAACATCTGTAAATGAAGTACTTAGGAAAACAATTGGGAGAGGACAGCCTTTCTTTGCTTCATAATTCAAAATTTTTTTTGCCTTGTTTTTCTTTCTTTTTTTTAAATTAATTTACTTATTTTGTTATGGTGACATCCGTAAAACATTTTCATTTTATATATAAACACCATAGGCATAATCATTCTAATGAATTTTATTTGTTTCTAAAATACCTATTTCTCTACACCTGGTTTCAGGGTGTCTACTTATGAATCCTATCAAATAAGTTTGATCATACAGCATCATAAAACTCGAAAAGATTCCTGTCACGTGTCTTCTTAGGAAAATGAGATGGTTCAGGTTCTCGTAACAAAATATTGGTTGAAGTTGTTCGTTTTGAATGAGAATATTATATTTCCTTTTTGTCCTTAGAAAATATTTACTCATCAATCTTAAATTTGAGAAAATTCATCTTGAATATAGTTCTCTTAACACCTGTAGTCTGAGGTTTTACTTTTTTGATCAATTTTATCATAATTAGAATCTCTAGTGCCACTATCTGTCTCTGCATTTATCTTCTGGTTTGTCTAATATTTGCAAAAGAAAACAAGACTATGAAGATGTCTCCAGACTTACTTTTTACTTCTTTGAAAGATGATGCACTATTTGGGCAACAAAATAAGAAAACTGAGGGATGGTATTAGTGACATTTATTTTACTTTTGTGTCATCCTTGTAGGTGATTCTATTCATTTTTTTATTTTAGTCATTTTTAGTATTGCTGGGAATTGAATGATGATTAATTCCTACAGTGATGAAATAACAGACTATTTCAAGATGATGGGAAAATCACAAAGATTCTATAATGTATCTTAGATTATTTTAGATTGATAAGTCTAGTGCATCCATTCTGGTAGATAGAACCTGAGTTTTAACCTATTTTCTAAATAATTGAAAAAACCATGAGATATCAATTCTTACAAATACAACTGATCAAAAGAGAATCTCAAAAAAATTAGGTCCAAAGGTCCTTATAGTGTATTGGAGGTTAAATATATCTTCCTTAAAGAATCAGAACTTCTAGGGACTAAGAAAAACTTTTACAAAAATGTGTTTTATTTCTTCAATGTGACTTTAATGGATACTGAAGATACATAAAAATAAATATGCAATTACATATACATGAAACTGTATGAAATGTGAGTATATCTTTGGTTGACCCATCAGAGGAAATTTGATGAATATGCTAGTACTTGGCTGAGAAACTTGAAGTGTTTTCATGAACATAAATGTGACATATCAGATTTTCAGTTTCAATTAGAGATTTTTACTTGCTAGGAAGTAAAGAGTTTCAGTCTTTTTCTTTCCAGTGAAGTAATGTGTGTTGTTTTCACAGTGGCATGGCAGAGAGAAATGCTAATTTTGAAGCCCTTCCTGAGGATTGGCGAGCAAGACTGAAGAGAAGGAAAATGGCTCCAAACACATAGTTGTGTTTTTTGGTTTTTTTTTTTTAATTTTTAAATTTTTATTATTGATTTTTTTGTGCGTGTGTTCAGTTCAGAGTCTTAACCTGTTTTACTGTTGTCAATAAACTATAAATGTTATGAGGGAGAGTAAATGAATTTCCTGGGCAAGAGCATACACATACAAAGTTTTCACACTTGTGAAATGTAATTTTTCTGTTTTGCTGAGGTGAGGTGACTGAATGCTTTCACTTGGCTGCCTTTATTCTCACACTGGCAAACTCAGCATGCTAGGTACATTAACCTCATCAGTCTCGAACATGTGATGTGGCTCATGAGTATGACACCTCTCTAGAGGACTCACTGACAAAAAATGAAGGCTTTTCCTGCATAATGGAGGCTCATTTAGTTCCTAGTGTGCCTCTCTCTCGTAACTTTTTCAGAACAAGTGCAATTAAGAAGGCAGCTCTGTATTCTACCTTGCTTACCTGGGATTATCAGAATCTCTTTCTGACCTCTTCCTCTAGTCTGCCACCTCTGAAGTGCTGAGGTATATCAAGTTGTTTACCTTGTGCTGACAGATGGCCACACTATAGAGTTCTTTCTCACATTCTAGAACTGATAGCTCAGTCATTTCATATACTAGGTGAAATATTTAAATTTCAGTACAGGCAGCAGCAGCAGCAGATGTTCATATCTGATTTTGAGAATGTCCCCCTCACATCTGTGGCAGTAAATGTAACAAGAGCCACTGTATGTATTGATGTGTCTCCATTGTTCTTTCCGAGATTCACCTACCTTTTATGTGTGAACGTATTGTCCATAAAATTCCAGTATTTAAAAAGCAGTTTACTGTTCTGTACTTTCTATTGTATCACAATCAGGTAAAAGTCACTTTAAACTGAAGAAAAGGCAAATTGTGTTTTAAAGCTGTTTGTATTTCTCCAGTTTCTGACCTTGTAAATTTGTATATATACATTAATAAAGCTTTTTTTATACTTCTGAATGACTATCCTTTTATATCCTTTTACTCTTCTAAACCTGTTACTCCACAGTTATATAACTAAGACATTTTAAGTCAATTCTTAATTGTTTTTTTCTAATCAAATATAGTATAAGGTGTATCCAAACATTAACGAACAGCCCTCAAGAAAAAGGAGCAGCAGGATCTTGAGTTGGTTGTGGGGCGAAGGGACTGGAAGAGGGCAGAATTAGAAAAATGCTTCTAGAACCCGAAAATGCAGGATGTGGTTCCATAGTGTAGCGGTTAGCATGTCTGCTCTACACGCAGAAGGTCCTGGGTTCACACCCCAATGGAGCCACAGTCCTTGGTCTAAGGCCATGCCACCCTGAACAAGCTGGATGTCTGATCTCAGAAGCTAAGCAGGGTCGGCCCAGTTAGTACTTGGATAGATGACCACCTAGGAAGACCAGGTCCTGTAAGCATTTAAAAAAAAAAATCTTACTAGAACCAGAAAATACTGCATGACTTAAATTTTGAAGTTTATATTCTATAATATTAGCTAATGTTTGATCTACTGAAATCCTGTAAATGTCATGTTAACATTTTGAATAAATAAAGGAGCTTTGTTTCCCTCTGATTATAAAAATAATATATCCTTATGGTTATATTCATATAAACTTAACCAAAGACAACAATTAAGAGTTTGAATTTTATGCCAGTATTCTTAAATGCATATAATTTAAAATTTTTATCTAATGTCATGTATTCTAGTGTGTTGGATTTTACCCCATTATGCAAATATTGGAGTGACCTTTTGCATATAAATTGTTTCTCTTGTAATCGCATAGAGCAGATTTCTGGAAATGGAGCTGCTAAAGCTTTTGTTGTAACAGTATTCCAGACTTGTAGAAATGTCTACAGAGCACCAGTGCCTGCTGACACTATCCTACCAGAATGCAGCATTTTTTAAAATCTGGCAATTTGGTAGTCAAAATGTGCGGTTTTAATATGCTAACTTTATTTTTTTTTTTCAATGTAGAAAGTAATTTTTCAAATTCTAGCTCTGAGGTGGAGAGAATATAATAGGTGAAAGGAGAGCAGCACCCTTCGAGCAACACTTAACGGTTACTGAAAGCTAAGGAACAGCAAAGAAGTTTAGAATAGGGTGAAGACTACTGGCTTTGTATTCATCAACCCAATATCGATTCTCCAGAAGCGGGTCTGCAGTACTGTACGAAAGGAAGATTGAGCCTGAATCAGCTGTTGCTGCAACGATGCTAGTCTTTCCCGGGTTCCCCACCTTCCTGGAGGCAGAGCCTCGCTCCCCGGAAGCTCGGGGCCACCCCGCCTTCCCGCTTCCGTTTCACAGTTGCTAGGCTACCAGGGCCCTAGCAGAAAACGGTGGGGCGGTGTGTCCTCCGTGTCCTCTGCACGGTAGTCTGCTTGGCTTCGTACCTGCCCAGAGGTGGCCTCCCACCTCGTCCAGGACTTGTTGCCACAGGCGCCGCACCTACACCTATTCCCCAGGACGGACCGGAGCGCGGAGGCGATCGCACCCTTTCCTCTGCCTTTCTAGGAAACCTACGCCACTCCCCTCACCCTTTTGGATCCCCTTCACCACCTTCCCCCGGACCAGGAAGTCCTGAACCCCTGAATTTCGTTTTTAGAGCCCACTCTCTGGGCACCTTATATTTCATTTTCTTCTAGCCCGAAACAACTCGCCAGATCCCCGTTTTTTTCACTTTCCTGCGGCGTCCTGGTGTTGGCCATCTTTCTCATATTTCTCCTCTGGGAGAGGGAAGCATGGGGCCTGCTATGGTCCTGGCGCCTCGGGAGGAGGAGGCTGGAAGGCATGCCGCCCTCCCTAATTCCTCAGGTGCGGCTCCGGGACTCAGAGTGGGAACCACCAGCCAGGCCTTTCCGAGGAGAGGATGAGTTGTCAGGGAAGACGGAACGATGTGACAGGGTTTCCTAAAATCGCTTGTGCTGCGGGGGTGCAGGATGGGAGTGGAGAATATGGGCAGTTTTTTCAGTAGGCTTGTTCTGTTTTTTAGCTTCTCCTGTGTAATCAGCTGCCCTCTTGGAAATCGAGCAGGCAGGGGTTGTGGCCGGATGCCGATGTCACTGACTGGTCTTCAGTATACCAATACAGAAGTAACATGTTCCCAGCATTGGAAACAGAGCTAAAGCAGGAGGTCGGTACACACCCCTCTCCAGGAACCCCACAGAAATCCAATACTAAATCAGAGATGTATCCTGGTGACATCTTTTTCTAGCTGAAGATTTTGATCCCCAAGGTAGAATAATTTGCATGAATGTCTTTCACTTGATTTGTTTACAGAATTCCTCAGGTATACTGTCCTCTGCAACCGTGCTTGGGTACCCTTTGTTAAGAGTTCAGTATTTTTTGAAGGGACTTTCCTGACTGAGATGGCCTTTCCTTTCACAGACTCTTCCTGATCCCTATGAAGACTTTATGTACCGTCACCTCCAGTACTATGGTTACTTTAAAGGTAATATCTCATTCTTATCTAGCATCACCTTTCCTGGGTTCATGAAGTAAATTGTTTGATTAACTGGGAGAGTTATACTTGAATAAACTAATGGTGAACTTTCCAGCACCGTTAATGAAAAGTACTTCCTTTCCCCATTGATCTGTTATGTAATCTCTGTTGAGGATACATGTATACAAAGGTCTCCTTGTCTGTCCTTGCAGAAATACTACGCATTGTTAATACATTATGTGACATTAAAATGGTCTTGATATCTGGAAAGACATGTCCTCCAATCTTACTGTTCTTCAAAGATGTCTTGAATACTCTTGCCTTTTTATATAATTTTAGAATTGTCATGTGATGTTAAAATATTATTGGGATTGCATTAAATCTATAGAATCTAATTTCACAAGAACTGAGAATTTGCCAATACTGGGTTCTCCAATCTATGTACATAATCTAATTCTCCATTTTATTTAGGTCTTCCTTACTATCTCCCAATAAAGATTTCAATTTTTTCATAGAACTTCATTTCTTTGTGCTATTATAAATGGTATCTTTTTAAATTTTGATTTTCTAATTTTGTTCCTCATATTTAGAAATACAATTAAGTTTTTACATTGATTTTATTTCTATCGATCTTGTTAAACTTTCTTATTAACTATTTCATTTTTTAAGTGATTACTAATTGGTTAAAAACTGAATTTCCAGTTTGCCAGATTCAGCAGAACCCTCAGGACAAAGCAGCTTTGGGCATCAGGGCTCCACTCGGTACCAGCCTTCACTTGGTTATGGCTCTCTTCTTGGCCGCTCTGATAGCTACCAGGTCTTTCTGCCTCCCAAACTCTTTCTCTTTTCCACTATACCATGCTGCTTCTCAAGAGTCCTCCGCACTATAAAATGGAGAAAATACTGTTTGACTAAAGTAAATTAGAGTGTGAAAGCTCTTTGGAAAATGGGAAGTATTTATTGTAAAGGTCTATGGTAGTGGGGGTTTTGGTATTGACCTAGATGTTAGAAGCGATGAGCTAGCTTTCCAGCACCTTTAATTAAACTGCCTATTCTTAGCTCAGAGAGGCAGTTTACCAAACTCAGCTACGCAACAGCATGTTTGGAAGAATAATCCCCGATTCGTCTTGAGTGGCTCTTTTGGGGAAAGAGATGATTTGATACCAGACCCCCTGCAAAAGGAGAAGCTTCTATGTAAGTAATAATCAGTGTGTATGGCCCCCAAAACCTTCGCTGCCTTGAGCAACTGCACCAGGTATTCAAGAGAACATGGCCTAACACAGGAGAAGCCAAAGGAGCAACCTCGGCCAGTTTCTGATGTCACTTAAAAATGTTCTCTCTAGATCTACTTTGGACTGTAGGTTTAAATTAAAATACTGTACATTCTAGATTATCTCTCTCCCAGTCATTGGAAAATTTGTTAAAGACTCTTTGGTCAACAGTAAAACATTGACTTTTCACACGGTTTTGATAGACATGTTTGCTTAAGAGTGGCAAAAAATCAGTCCGACTGGCATAAGCAAAATAATTTTCACAAGGATTCCATATGTTTATTTTAGAATCTATGGACAGGGATGCAGCTGAATTTGTCCCTCAATACGTACCCAACGAAACATCAATTCACTTCTCTTTGCTCCACATCCTCCCCATCTCCAGTCCATTCTACCATTATTTCTCACTATTGAAGCAGCTGCATAATTGTTCTCTTGGCTTCTTCTCTTGTTCCTTGATCCCTCTTTCCAGTGTATTTTTACACAGCAGTGTGCTTTTCTCATTTGAAAATCTGCTTGTGTCCCTGTTCTAGTTAAAACTTTTGAATGATGAAGACCCAAAAGCCATAAAATATAATATTGATAATGTTTACAGCAAAAATTTTAACTTCGCATTGAAAAAAGTACCATCAGTAAGTGACTATTTGACTTGGGAGTTTTGCATTGAGGTATTATGTCATCTGTTTCTTGAAATGTTTTTATTTAATTGCTTTATGGAAAATGTGAGAAAGCTTAAGTTTATATTTGTTAAATTTTTACTGCCATCCTCAAGTCAGATATGTCTTTACATTTTTTAAAAATACTGAAGTGTTCCACTACATAAATGTTTTCCTGTCCTAGATGGCTAGGATTCTAGAGAATTAAATATAATTTTTTTCAATACAAAAAAGCAAAAGTACCATCAATAAAGGAAAATAACAAACTGAAAAAAAATTTGTGACAAATACATCAGAGAATTAACTTCCTTAACATTACAGCTCTTACAAATCAATATGTAAAAGATGACCGAATAGAAAAATGGTCAAGAGACATGAGCAAGTTAGTAATAGAAAAACAAATACAGATGATCAATAAGCTTTATGAAAAGATGCTTAATTTCACCTCTAAAGATACAAATCAAAATGTCAAGGTACCATTTTTTAAATTATGAGATTCGGGCCAAAAACCTTTTTTAAAAAAATTATACCTAGTGTAGGTCAGAGTACTCTCCAACACTGCTGTCAGGTATGTGGGTAGGAAGACTGTTTTAGGAAGGCCATTTGGTAATATCTGAGAAATTTGAAACAGTGCTTAACCCTGATATAGTAATTCCATTTTCAGATATATATCTTATATGTTTACTCCACCCTGGTGCCTGGAAGACTCTTCCATTCTGTGTCCCAGAGCTCCTGGCAGGGAGTAGAAAGGCAGGGATTGAACAAAAGACATACTGGTCAAGGTGGGATGGCTCAGTTTCCTCCTGCTCTATTTGCTGACACTCAGAATACCATTGATACCATTGTGTAATTGATAACCTGATACCTTTTTTTTCCTCTTTTGATCATCAGAGTGAGAAAGATATTTTTTCTTTATAGGAAAGCATTTATTATGTGTGCGGTTTTTTAATGAAAAAGTACAAGGGCAAAAAGGAATGAGTTACATTCAAATAGTAGAAAAAAAACACAAAAATTAGACTAAAAGCTCTCCCTAACTCCATCCCCAATATAGCCACTGTTGTTATTCTTTCCAGGAAAAAAAAAAAAATTTATATATATGTATATATATCCTCATGTGTCTATATGATATTTTTAATTGCTCACAGGGGATCCTATACACAATCTTTACTTTGTTTTTTTTGTTTGTTTGTTTAATAATAGAGCCTTTCATATAAGCACACACAGAAAAAGCTACCTCATTCCTTTTAAGGGGACCTGCAGTATTCCATCTCATTAATGTGTCATAATTACTTTAACTTCCCTTTTGGTGGATGGTTGTTTCCACGTTTTAATTATTTTGATCATTGTTGCAATGAGCATCTTTGTATGTATCTTGACGAGTTTTTGTGAGAAAATCTATGAAGTAAATTCTTAGCAGTGGGATTCCTGGATCAAGAGTATGTATATTTTAAATCTTACCACATACTGCCAAAGTGCTTTCCAGAATGGTTGCACCAATTTGCCTTCTTGGAAGCAGTTTCTGAGAGTACTGTTTACTTACACCTTTGCCAGGATGCCTGTGAAAACATGTAAATGTTTTTCCTATTAGGTAAAAAACGAAATATTTCCTTGTCATTTTGATTTACATTTCTTTATAAGTAAGACTGAGTAGCTTTACCATATTTTCAAATGTTGATTGCCTCTCCCCAGTTAAACAGTGTTAAAGATTTAGAGATGGAAATAGTGGGGGTGGAGGGTGGAAAAGGTAGGGGAAAGAGGACAAAGAAAAGATAACGTTCCCTAAGACAAACCGTGCTGCCTCCTTTCTCTTTCTAGGGCCCTCCTGTCTCTCTTCAGCTATGCACAGACAGATAGAAGCTGTGAGCAGAGGTATTTCACGTCCTTCCAGACTAGAAAACGCAAACTCCTTTATGGGAATATGTCCTCGCCCCACCAGACCTAAGAATCACCACCACACCAAGGGGGCCTTCAGCCTTTCCTTCCCCCTTCCATTTTCTTTCTTTTTATTCCTCCTCTCATGTCCTTTCTTTTTCTTCATCTGTGAAAGCCTTTCTTTTCTTCCCTTTTTTCTCATTCTCTATTTCCCAAGAGCTCTTCTCTTCTGAGCATTCTCACTCCTCCGCCCCTTCCCTTTTCATCCTGTTTTATGTGTGTCCTTTGAGCGGTTGTATTACGGACTTGACATTTAATTTGTAGGTCGTTTCACTGAAGTTAATAGTTTTATGTACATTTTTCTAAAATGCTCACAGGCAAAATGAAAGTTTCCTCTCACCTCGCCCTAAAGTAATAAAACATATTGTTTTTAGTCATATGTAACTCGCTATTGGAATGTCTTAGACCCCTTACCTCTGATTTAAAAAACAAACAGGTTTCTTCTAACTTACTCTTAAAGCTTACATTTAAATACTTAATAGACTACGCAGAATTGTAACTTAACATTTTATAGTTTCGATGCTGTCATCCTGGGCTAAAATCTCCTTGAAGGAGAAACATACCATAGGATTGCACACCTGTGCCCATATTTCAATACAGCGCTTAAAGTTACTGAGCTGTTACAGTTGAGCGCAGAAGTTCCCCAGGAATAAACGGCAGC
>NW_006433024.1:20295017-20307602 GCF_000325575.1 Pteropus alecto | reverse complement strand
TTCCCTTTAGCAGATTCCTTTATGCTGAGTTCACCACTTCTCAAGAGCAGACAGCTTCTTCATGATGAGTTTGGTGAAGTAAACACACGTCTTCGAGAACCCCGAGATCTCTTTGCCTTTTTCTCTGGTAGTGGGCCACTGCAGGCTCCAAGGTGGCCAATAGAATGTGAGGTCATCAAGGAAAACATTCATCATATTGGTAATGTGACTTACTTGTCATAGTCTTGCTGTTCTGACAGACTTTATTATGAGGCCTCACAGTCCTGAATGCTGAAGTACAAGGCAGGACAGATTCAACATCTCTTAGCTCACCCTGAAGTGATGAAGACCTAGGAAACTGATACACACTCACCAAAGTCAAAAGTTACACTAATGTGTAAACTGAACTGTTTCTGAGGTCGTTGGAATGGGAGGAGACCCTGTGAGAGGCCAAATATACTTAGATCTGTTTTCTAGATTATTCCTATCTCAGTATTAATATGCTTGGTTGAGTTTATAACAGTTGTATTTTTACTAGCCTTGGTATAATTAACAAACATTAAATATGCCAGAGCATAGCTTTTACTATTCTTAATTATATTTTGAGTCTATGGGAGTTGTTTTATAGGAACGGTAAAGACTTCTTTTATGACATTGCCGGTCATACCTATGAGCTATTGGTGCAAGTACGATCTTTAGCATTCATTTTATGTAACATTTTCAGAAGCAGGTTTCATTAAAAAGTGGAGACTTTTCTAATTGCTGGAACATTTATATCTATCGAACATCATGTCTCTGCTCTAGACTTCTGGATAAACTACTGGATGTTTCAGATTTTCTCACTTCTCTCTTATAATATTCATTCAATAACTATTTATTAAGCATCTACCATATGGTAAGTACAGCGCTTGGTGTTAGAGATATAGTGATGAACACAATGGAGACACCCAAAGCTCATAGACTAGTATGAAGTTAAGCAGAGAGCTTGGTCTCTTTAGGAGCACTTAGCCCCAGCCTGGAAGATCAGTGAGGGTTTCCAAGAGTTGACATGTATCTGAGCTCTAAAGGATGAGTTAGAAGTGATCCAGTTGAGAGGGTCAAAGAAAAGTATTCCAATTATAAGAAACAAAAAGAGCATGACGTGTCTGAACAACCATGGAGCACTGAGCGTGAAAGACGAGATAACGATGAAAATGTAGAGACAGGCTCAGTGTCTTAACCAGGGACAGAACTGCTCTTTGGGTTCAGAAATGCATGTGTTGGGTGTGGGGTACATTTTGAGTTGGCACAGTAGCTGAACAGTCTTAAGGTCATCTGTCCCTACCCTGTACAATTTTTAGAGAAAAGTCCAAGTTGATCCAGCCAAACAATAGGATTTTACCATTCTCTTTATAAAATAGACTAAGAAAATTCCTGTGAGGATTTTGGACTCGGTTCTAAGAGGGAAACAGAAGTGGGAAACGAATTTAATATCCAAGTTATTGCAGTGGTAATCCACTAAACCACTAAATCTTTAAAAAAGTAATTGTAAAAAAATTTTAAGGAAATTTAATGGCAATCACTTTACAGTTTAAACCAAGTTGTCAAAGCCTCATCAATCCCCATCACCTTAAAGGAAAGAAAATAGCATTGTCTTACTGAGTTGTGTCTCTATATGCCCTTGGCTTTGATCAGTGGCTATTGTACTTAAAATGATATTGAGAAATTGCCCGAATTCCATATAAGAAACCCTTTAAAACTGAATGTTGATGAAAAAGCCTTGTTTCCTCTGAAACAATTGATATCCTTGTTGCTCAATGGTAATAAAAATATGTATCTGATCATATTTTCCTGATTTTAAAAGGAAATTCATTACCAAATATTGAAGAGTTATTAAAGCAACTATTTTGACTTTTCTGGTTATTTTTTAAGTCTTCTATTTAAAGTTTATGCTTTTATTATATATGCTCTTTGTCAAAAGTCTCCCCATAGTCTTTGTGGAAAGAAGCAAGACATAATTTATAAACAAACTGGAAGCTTAGGGTGGGGATTAGGTTTGATTCAACAAAACTAGCCATTTAAAAAATTATTATAATTTTATATCAGTTCTGATAAAGTACCTTTTACAATATTTCTGATTTTGTACTTTTTAAATGTCTTGTTTCAGAGGGAGTTCCACCCGAACCAGAATATTTCTATCAACCTACAGGAAATGAAAAGGTACCAGAAATTGTAGGAGAGGAAAAAGGCACAGTTGTCTATCAATTAGATTCAGGTATTGTCATTACACTGAACAGTGAGCAATTAATCATGACAAAGTGATAATAAATAATCATGACAAGATTATAAATATTTTCTATAATAAATGTGATTTTTTAAAAATCCATAGTTTAGTGATAAATTATCTTTTCCAGACCCATCTGAATGAGAGCCCTGGTATTCATGACCAATCAGCTTTAAAATTTTAATCTTTTTTTTTTTTCATGACAGTACTTTTTTCTTAATAGTTCTAAGTCCATTTTATAGCTTCTTCCTTGTTATTCCCCTTCCTGAAATTTAGATGTTGGATCTTTGGGGAACTTGCACTTCTTTTCTCCACCTCCTGTATATACTTCAGTGAGTACTTTATATTATGTGCATATGACTGTCATTGACTATGTGGTTTTCTGCATTCGGTTTCAGGCTTCCTAGGGGTAGAATCCGTGTCTTTTATAAAAGTGTGTAGAACACTGTACCCAACAACAACAAAATACACATTCTTTCAAGGGCACATGGTAGATTCCCCAGGATACACCATATGCTAGGTTGTAATGCAAGTCTTAATACATATTATTTAAAAGGATTGAAAAGAAATACATAAATAAATACCTACTCTTTTCTCTGATATTTAAAAATAAATAAATAAATAAATAAAAAGATTGAAATGATATATTCTCTGATGACAATAAAATTAAATTAGAAATCAACAACAGAATGACATTCGGGAAATCTACAAATATTTGGAAATTGAGCAACACATTTCTAAGAAACCTGTGAGTTAAATCACAAGGAGAGTTAAAAAATATTTTGAAGTGACAAAGTAAAACAGCATATCAAAGTTTATGGGATAGCACTAAAGCACTGCAAGGTAAATTTATGGCTTTAAATGCCTATATTCGAATAGAAGAAAGATCTCAAATTACCTAAGCTTCCATCTTAATAAAGATCAGGCAAGATAAATCCAAAGCAAGCGGAAGGAAGGAAATGATACAGATAACAATGAAATCAGTCAATTAGAAAAATAGAAAAAATAATAGAGAAAATCAAACCAAAAGTTGGTTCTTTGGAAACATCAACAAAATTGACCAAACTTTAGCTAGCCCAATCAAGAAAAAAGGAGAGGAGACACAAATGATCAAAATCAGAAATGAAAGGAAATACAAACATCACTGTACAGAAATGAAAAGAATTTCAAGGTAATGCTGGTAACAACTTTATACTAATAAATTAGAAGACATAGATGAACAGGAACAATTGCTAGAACAAATTACCAAAACTGATTCAGGAAGAAATTAAAAATCTGACTAGATTATAACAAAGAAATTGAATTAGTAATTAAAAATCTTCCCACAAAGAAATCCCTAGCTCAGATGGCTTGACATGGTTTGTTTGAATAGTATCAAACATTTAAAGATGATATAATACTAATTCTTCATAAATTCTGAAAACAAAGGAAGAGAAAGAACTGTTTCCCAACTCTTTTGTAAAGCCAGTTTTGCCCTGATCCTAAGCCAGCCAAAGACATCACAAGAAAACTATTATTTTCTTATCAATATTCTTCATGAATATAAATGCAAAAATTTGCAACAAAATACCACCAAACCATATGCAACAGCATATTAAAAGGCTTATACAACACGACCAAGGGGGATTTTTCTCAGGAGTGCGAGAGTGGTTGGTTCAACATAAGAAAATCTGTAACACACCACATTAATACAGCAAAGGGAAAAACAACAACAATCATCTCAGAAATGATTGTTGTAGAAAAAGCATTTGACAAAATCCAGGCTTTCATGATAAGAACATTCAGAAAACTAGGAATAGAAGAGAATTTCCTCAACTTGATAAATGGTATTTAGAGAAAGAATGGATCTATTTCACACCCACTAAAATAGCTGTAATTAAAATACAGACAATGTCAAGTGCTGGGGAGGATGTGGAACAGGTCGTAATACTAACATTTGAGATAGAAAGGAAAGGTAATACTGAAGAGCAATGAGCCAAGAAATGTACATAAATTTTTTACTCCCAAAGAAAGGGAAGTAAATTTTTAATTAATGTCAGGATGCCAGATTAGTAATAGAGACATGGGGAGGTAAAGAAGCTGCTAACAAGGGTGATCTTTGTTATCACCAAAGAATCATCTCATGCTCATTTGTACACACAGGTACCAGAGCCAATTCGGACTTTAAAAAAAGAGTTCTCTGCAGTTGGAAAATGCTGTATGCAAGGAGTAGAAAGCAAGAAAAATATTCTCACAATTTAAAAATCAATCTCTTCTAGGTACTTATCAGAAAGGAAATCTATTTTATTAGAAGAGGAATATGTTTAGTTAGTAGAAACAAGGTGTTATATCAGTGAAATAAGGGGAGGTTTTGGAGCAACAACCTGAGGTAGGAGGGAGAGACTGCAGTGTGTTTACATTCTACAACTAGAAGAATGAAATGAGCCAGTTGTCGCAGAGGGCCCAACTGAGATGTGATTGCGCACGCTCCACTTGTAGTTGCCTTAATTATGAGCTGTCCTCATTGTTAATAATATTGCGGTGGAAAAAAGCTATATGCAATGAAGTAAATAAGGTGGAGCAACTCAGTCTACCTAGCTGCATCTTATGGAATGTCTGAGGAGGAGGTAAAGTATGAGATCTTGAGTAGACTTAGGTTATAAATAATAGGGGCTATACTGCTTTTAAAGCCTCGAGAAATTCTCAGGGTTTTCGGCCTGTTTTACCTGATTGTAGTCATTTTCGATAAGCCAGATGACCAGGAATCCACATGCTTCATCTGTTCTGTTCAGAGATATTTCTACATATCTTCCCCAGGAGGAACCCCTGAGGCTGAGAGCTCATTCTGACATGGCAGCTTTTGTGAAATAACACCCAGCTGTGGCAGCTGCCTTGATCCTGTCCTTTGGATTCATCAAGGAGAGCTGAACCCGCTTTATTAGAGGAATAAAGAAACAAAACTGAGAAGATGGGGCTCTAAGGAGGATCTGGGAGTTTGTCAGTTTAGGGGCCCCAGAGCCACTACATGCTTTGAGAATGTCTGGGGTTTCGTTTTTTGAAAAATGTTACTGTGGGCTGTGAATTGGACCGTCTTTAATGTTACCTGAGAGACTCAAGAAAATACTGCCTTTTCTATGTTAATGTCACCTGGTTGCTGGTGTGTACTGTGATTGCGGTTCCGTGAAGTGACTAAACCACATGGGTCCCCAGCTTTTACTTATGGTTTTTAATTATAGCTTTTAATTACGTGTACTCTTGCTGTTGCTTCTGTTCCTACTTCCTCTGTGCTTGTTTTCTTCTTTCACTCACTTCTTTGCATGCTCGCTCCTTTGCTCTCATTTGTTATCCATTGTTTATTATCTCAGTCTCCACAGTGACATGGTTGCAGATAGGAGCAAAAGTCATTATAATATTACTATATTTACTAATGATCTGACTATTTATATAATCAAGCCCCAAACATATTACCATTTATTTACTGTTAGCATCCTGTCCCGTGGTCAGCATCCTTCTTGATATCAGTCACTTGCTGATTGGAAGATACTGTTAACATCTGATAATATAATGCAAATAAAGTAAAAATTAATTGCAAAGTGACATTTCTAATTCTTAACAAGAAATGCAGGATTTTTTGAGGTTGATGAATGTTAGAGAATTGCTCGAATCACTTGCAAAGTCACTGACAAATGAGAACCGAGAAATCTTTTTATCAGTTAACGAAGAGAAAATCAACAAAAGATGGCAAAATAGGTTTCTCTAGGCACAATGATAGGAATATTGTGGTACAAAGAGAAGTCCTTGGGAAAACTATGAAGCCCTAAAAGAGTTTTGCAAGAGTGACTGCCCAAATCAAAGGCGTTGTGGCGCAATCACTGAAGTTGTCTGAAAAATTGCAATCCCACCAAAAAAAAATTAACAATTGAATATTATTCCAAAGAGTAGAAAGAGATTGTGATATCAACCTAAGTTTTCTTAAGTAAGATAAATTTTATAATTTTTTCTTTTACTTTCATTTTAAAGATAAAATTTCAACCCTCAACTTTTCTTTTCACTAATTACTATGATATTCTGGTTCCCCTCTTAAGGAAATTCACCCATGCCAGTTCTTCTCAAACTTCTATTTTTATTTTATCTAAATTTAGAACGATGTACCAAAAAATTATATGGAGTATACTTTATTTTCTCTTTTTTTGTTTTCCCCTTTATCTTTTTTTAAATTAATAAATAGGTGCTATTTGTTTGTTGTGTTTTTTTCAGTAAGATTGCAAATGTTTTCAGATGGTTCATTTAGAATATTATTTTGCCAATATCCTTTTAAATTAGGGTTGAAATGGGTATAAGTAGTATCTGAGATGCCACAGGTAGCCATGCAGCAAAAGAAAGCACTCTCCAGGGGTCCCCAACCCCTAGGCCACGGACAGGACCGTACTGGTTGGTGGCTTGTCAGGAACCAGGCCGTACAGCAGGTGAGCAGAGTGTAAGCTAATGAAGCTTCAGCTGTGTTTGCAGCCGCTCCCCAGCTCTAGCTAGTATCACCACCTGCGCTTCACATCAGATCATCAAGCATTAGATTCTCATAGGAGCACCAGTCCCTGGTGCCAAAAAGGTTGGGAACCATTGCTCTAAAACCATATACAGGCCTTCAAAGAAATATACTGTTTAAAATTAAAAGCCTCAGCAAGGACAATTGAAAAATTTGAACATTCATTAACCTAGAATAGTGCTGAACACATAGAGGGGCTCAGTGAATATTTGCTGGATGAATGGATTCTGAGAGGAATGTGGCCTCAATATATCTGTCATCTGCAGTGCCCACCGAAGGTTCCTATTTCAGCAGTTCCAGAGTGGGAGGCAAACGGGGAATTATTAAGGAACTCGCTGTCACGTTGCAAGGACCAGAAGATAACACTCTACTGTTTGAATCAAGGTTTGAGAGTGGCAATCTGCAGAAAGCCATCAGAGTGTGAGTAACAAAGTGGATTATCTCAAAGGGATGATGATTGAAGTGACTGAGAAGTATCTTCAAGAATCATATTAGGAGTCGTGTTTTTAAAAAACAGGTGATGGGAAATGGTTATGAGGATGATTAAGAAGAATGGAATAATTGTGACTCATATTTTTCCCCCAGAATAAAAATTTTAATTGTTCTTTCTTCTTATAAAAGAAATTAGTGCCCATTTAGAATTTGTATTAACAAAAATATGTAATGTAAAAATTGGGGTCCTATAATCATACCTCCCAATGCAGCAGCTAGTAATAGTTTGATGTATATGCATTCATTTTTTTCTCTCTCTCTTGTATTTGTAATACATACAAGTTATATGTTTTTAAAACTAGGATAATGGTATATATACATACTGTTTTGCAAATTGCTTTTATCCACTTAATTTTAGATCTTTTTCTGTTGGCAGTACTACAGATATATCTCCTTATTTTTAATAGTTCATTTTTTCTATTGTATGGATATTCCATACCTCATTTACCCTGTCCCCAGCTGATGGGAGATCGAGACGTCTATAATTTTTTGTTTAGCGAATTAACAGAATTAAACCCTTATGCTTTTATATTTTTAAGTATTTGTGGCTTTATGGGATAAATTCTAGAAGTAAACTTGTTGGGTCAAAGTGCGTGAACGCTAGGTATTATTAGTTTTTGCCACATGGCCCTCCAGCGTGATTTCAGTTCCCATCAACAGTGTATGAGAGTGCTGTTGCCCAATGTTGGAGTGTTGATGAGATGGAGGATAAAATGACATCCAGTTTTAGTTTGCATTTATTTCTTTAGTGATGCATGTGAGTGAATATGTTCTCGTGTTTGGGGCATTCGTATTTCCTCTTCTGCAAGTTAGTCCTGCTTCTTTTCAACAAGGTGCGTGCTTTCCAGAGATGCCCCCTCATCTTCAAATAATTGACAATCAGAGATAATAGCACAGAGGCTCGAGGGTCTGTACACTGGCGATGTCCAGGTTATAACTAGCCACCAACAGAGGGCTCCAACTTCCCTCCTGTCCAGTATGTTTCAGGGAATGTATTGAAGTGGTTAGAAACTGCTTGCTCCTAGGTATTCTAGAAGGATACCAAGAAGCTCACAGTGCTTCTGAACATCCTGTGCAGCGGTGTAAATTTTGAGACTCTTCCTATCCCAGACCAAATAAACTTTCTTTCTCCAAGTTCCTCTTAGCTTAATATATGAGTTGGAGAACTAGGTAAATGAGAAAATAAATGGTTGATGTAGCAGGCTTTCTCTTGTAATAAGATTTATTTTTACCAGGGAAAAACAATATTTTCCCAGATTTGTTTTTTGTGGGGTGTGGGTTTACAGAGATATTCTTCTATTTTCTCCATTACAGAGACACCTACGAGTATGAGCTCACCTTGCGAACTGACCTCTACACAAACAAACACACTCAGTGGTTTTATTTTCGAGTTCAGAACACCAGAAAAGATGTCACCTATCGCTTCACCATTGTCAACTTGCTGAAACCCAAGAGCCTGTATACTTTAGGGATGAAGCCACTCATGTACTCCCAGTTAGATGCCAACACCCACAACATCGGCTGGAGGAGAGAAGGAAATGAAATCAAATACTATAAGAACAACATGGATGATGGGCAGCAGCCCTTTTACTGTCTCACGTGGACCGTTCAGTTTCCACATGACCAGGACACCTGCTTCTTTGCACACTTCTACCCGTACACGTACACTGATTTGCAGTGCTACCTTCTGTCAGTGGCAAACAACCCCATCCAATCTCAATTCTGCAAACTCCAAACTTTATGCAGGAGCCTAGCAGGAAATACCGTCTACCTGCTCACCATCACCAACCCATCCCGGACCCCTCAAGAGGCGGCTGCAAAGAAAGCCGTGGTCCTGAGCGCCAGGGTCCACCCTGGGGAAAGTAATGGCTCCTGGATCATGAAAGGCTTTTTGGACTTCATTCTTAGCAACTCTCCAGACGCTGAGCTCCTCAGAGATATTTTTGTCTTCAAAGTGATTCCCATGTTAAACCCCGACGGAGTAATTGTGGGGAATTACCGGTGTTCGTTGGCTGGAAGGGACTTGAACAGGCATTATAAAACCATTCTGAAGGAGTCTTTCCCTTGCATCTGGCACACCAGGAACATGATCAAGAGGTGAGACCCTTTATTGCTCTTCCTCTGAATGCTGTGAGCATCATCTGATAGGGGGCAAGGTCTCCCGATGTTGCAGGAATTGAGAAGGCTCTGGAAGCCAGGTCTTTACCATGCGCACGTGGGTTTGTTCATTTTTAAACTCTTAAATCAGATCTTTACCTTTGGGTTGAAACTGGACATGCAACATTTCAACTAGAGGTATTTCACTTATAAGTGAAATGATTGAATGAAGAAGGTCAGAAGTCAAAGGAGTTCATAGCTTTTCATGATGAGACTTGTGTAATAATGACAGTACTGTATTAGTACTCGTGTATGAGGTGACAGGCAGTGTTCCCAGTGCTTTACACTTATGACCCATCTAATCCTCACATTAACTCCGTGGGGTAGGAACAATCAATATCCCCATTTTGTATATGATGAGGAAATTAAGGCCCAGAAAGTTTCAGTAACTAGTAAGTGACAGAAGAGATATTTGAACACAGGCTCTCTGGCTCCAGAGTCTGAGCCCTTATTACCATCTTATATTGCCTATCATGAAGAAACAATAATAAATCAGTTAGCATTTTTCCAAGCCTCTGTTAAAGTAGTTGAAGGCTATGACGTAATAGCACCCCACATAAAGGTGCTTCTATTTCATTGGAAACGAAGCTCCAGCATATAAGATGGTCCATACCCTGTAACCATAGCTGTGCGGAAGGGTGGGCGTAGTGTTGGGATGGTAGTAAAATGGCAAGGGCATGTGTTTAGGAGCCAGACAGGCCTGGGCGTGAGACCTGGTTTAGTTACTGGCTGGTTCTGTGACCTCGGGAGTGATCTAATATCTGCTTCAGCTTTCTCATCTGTCGAGTGGGGATAATAATACCTGCCTTGGGTGGTTGCTGTGAGGATCAAATGAGACAGTCCTTGTAATCTATTTAGCATAGTACCCAGCACATTAAAAAAAGTATGGCATTGTCTGCGGCCATGCCACCCCGAACCAGCCCTATCCCGTCTGATTTCGGAAGCTAAGCAGGGTCAGGCCTGGTTAGTACTTGGATGGGAGACCACCTAGGGAGACCAGGTGCTGTAGGTGTAAAAAATTAAAAAATAAGGGATTGTAAGCTGACAAGGTCCTTGCAATTTGTGAGATCAACCAAGGGTTGCCTCACCTAAAATAAACAAACAAATAAATAATAATAATGAATAATAAATTTTAAAAAGTATGGCATTATTGTTAACATCTTCATCCTCTCAACATGATTGTGGGGAAGATAAATAAATAATAATAATAAATAATAAATTTTAAAAAGTATGGCATTATCGTTAACATCTTCATCCTCTCAGCATGATTGTGGGGAAGACTGACTAGGAGTCCTGGGTGATCAGGAGACCAAGAAGAGCTGAGCTTTGCAGGAACTAGCCCTGGAAAGCCAGGAACCACTGCTCTCTTTGGTTCTGCTTTTTTCATCCCTGCATTACAGCCTCTCTACCTCTCCCCCTCTTTCCACAGGTCTGCACGACAGGTGCACTTTATTTCAATAGATTTTTCTCCACTTCCTTGTCAACTTATACAAGGCCTACCTACCGCCCCTTTCCATGTCAAGACTTTTCCATCCCAAGTCCCGCTGACTGTCAGGGGCACAGAATGCTGGTGGCATGTTTACAACTGTGACCGAGAGTAGGGGTGGGGTCCTTTGAAGGCCATTAGGGGTTGAAATTTCCTTAGGAGGGAAGGTATCAGCAGCCATAGTTAAGGAAGAGACTCCAAAAGATCTTCGATCATTCCCATGCATTCGGATGTCCGCTGAGTCTTTTGTTTGCCCCCCTCAATAGACTTCTTGAAGAAAGGGAGGTTCTCTTGTATTGTGATTTCCATGGCCACAGCCGTAAGAACAACATCTTCCTGTACGGCTGTAATAACAACGATCACAAGTACTGGCTGCACGAGCGAGTCTTTCCTTTAATGTTAAGCAAAAACGCACCAGATAAGGTGAGCACAGGAGGTAATTTTCTTTCCATTGACTAGGGGAGAAGGGAACTCACCGCTTCCCATGTGTAGTGTTTGATTTGCCACTTGTACCTCTTTCCATGATCTTGGATGAATCCCGGCAACCTGGACTTCAAGAAAGTTGTGGCTTTAAGAATTGCTCTGTGTCCATCAACCGATAAACATAAATAAAATGTAGTATATCCACACAATGGATTGTTGTGTGGCAATAAAAATAATTAACTACAGATAGCGTTAGGACAGGGATGAACCTTGAAAACATGATGCTAAATGACAGAAAATAGACACAAAAGGCCACCAATTGTATGATTCCATTCTACGAAATGTTCAGAAGAGTCAAATCTGTGGAGGCAAAGTAGTTTAGTGGTCACCTAGGGCTGGTGCGGGGAGGGTGGCATGGAGAGTGACTGCCCATGGTACTGGGTTTTCTTGGGGAACATTGAAAATATTCTAAACTTAGATTGTGGCGATGACCACACAATTCTGTGAATATACTTAAACCATTGAATTGTGTACTTTAAATGTGTGAATTTTATGGTGTGTGAATTATATCTCAGTAAGTTGATTTTTAAAACTTGTGGCTGCTTTGCGTGGGCACGAGTTCAAACTGTCAGTAGTAGAGTCATCTATCATCTTTAATACTGTGATTTGCAGTGGAAGCAAGGATTGAAGGACAAACAAAATGCTAATGTTATATGAGTCTCCACAGAAAAGTTTATGTAATACAAGATCACAAGTAACTGTAAGATATTAAAGGACTAATGAAAACAACTTAAGTCTTTATTAGTTGGCTGAGTAATAGCTCTGTAACAATTGGGCGTACACAGAGCACCTGCATTGGTTTAGAAGTTGGTTTTCAGCATCATAAATACATCCACAAAATGTAACTGTCATTAGAAAGAAGAAATTAGTTTGGATTTAGAAAAGTATTTAAATGATAGTGCACATTTTCTCATATAAAGATATAAGACAAATATTTTGTATCTGCTATTCTTATCTATAAAAAAGAAAAGGAAGCTTTTCTGCATCCCTCCCTCTCTCCCTGCCTCCTTTCCTTCCTCTCTTTTTTCTTCTCTTTTTTCAGTCTTCCTGTCTATTTTTGGCAGGGATCTCTTTTTCTTCAAATGAAATCACATCCAGAACCCAGTATCTAAAACAATTAAAAGCAGAGCTACACTAATAGAAGGAGGGGTAGAGGGCTTAAACCCCTGCCCATTCTGCGTCCTCCTTCAGTCCTCGGGCAGG
>NW_006433024.1:20282484-20294765 GCF_000325575.1 Pteropus alecto | reverse complement strand
GGAATGCCCTGAGGCCACTCAGGAGAACCCCCGAATTCCATAGAGCACAATTTAGAAACCACTAGGTAGTGAGACACCTCCCAACTGTGAAGCATTTTCAGCAGGCTAGACTAGGATATGCTGGGATAGGCACCATGTGTCTGTCAGAGGCTTGGGTGCGGTGGTCCGGAAAGACAATGGAGAGCATTGAACTCTCCCGGAGGATGCTGGCCTGAGAGAGCAGAGAGTTCCAGGCAGAGATTTCAGGGGTGAGGCATACACAAGTCACCTACGGAGAATAAACCCAACTAGATCCAAGGATTTAAGTTGGGAAAAGGTAGAAAATAAGTCTTAGAAAGGGTGGCTAGGACCTTGAATGTCAACGTAAGCCAGCATTCCCAAATAGATATTCAAAGAACCCTAGTCCCGCAAAATATCCCTGGAGAGGTGGGGAAGGGAAGGAGGGTACATGGGCAAAGAAAAACAGAATATGCTCCCCTTCGAAGGGTCACGGTCCACAATAACATATTAAATAGTCTGCGGAGTCCTATTTAATTTTATTAATCCTTCATCTCCTGACTAGCATGACCACAGAACTCATATTTTCCTCTGTAATACCTATTAACATCCCTTAGAGTTAGTATTTTATGGAACACATTTTAGGAAATAATACGTAGACTCTGAGGGAACCGTTCTTGTATGATGTGAATGAATCTTAGACATCTTACACTTGCCAGTTTACGATTAACAAAGGACTTGGACTTCTCTTTAGTTTTCTTTTCATAGTTGTAATTTTAAGGTCCAAAAGTGCAAAGAAGGAACAGGGCGAGTCGTGATGTGGCGGATGGGAATCCTAAACAGCTATACCATGGAGTCTACCTTCGGCGGCTCCACCCTGGGTAAGCTCTCTTCTGTAAATCATAGGTCAGCATGGCAAGGGGAAGCCAAGCCAAGCACTGGGGAGATGAAATCCCTTTAAATGTTGAGGAGAGAATTGATCTAGGGGATTTTCTTGTCTGTGTCTGATGCTGATTTGCGTACCCAAAAATAGGAGTGTGAAGTATACTCGGTGGGTCAGTATAGCATAGTGTTTGCTGAGGACCTGGAATCAGGCAGATCTGGGTTTGAATTTCAGCTCCATTTACAAGTTGTATGATCCTGGGTAAGTTATTTAACTCTTTGAACCTCATTTTTCCTTAACTGTCAATAATAATAGTACCTGCATTATAGGTACTACTTAATGAGATTGTATTTACCACACAGTAAAACTTTATAATTATAACTCCATCATTATAGCCATCATGATTGTAAACTTTGTCATTGTCCAAGATTCTTCTGAACCAAACTATAACTAGGAGAGAGACCCTGTCCAGAAGCATAATATTCTAGAGTCAGAGGTGGTATTTTTAATGAGATTTTCATGAATTAGATTTGTATTTCCTCATTAAGATTTAACAGGAAATGTATATGGATTTTTTTTCCAGGCAATAAAAAAGACACTCACTTTACCACTGAGGATCTGAAGTCCCTAGGTTATCATGTCTGTGACACCCTTCTGGATTTCTGTGATCCTGACCGAACCAAGGTAAAGATGGGGTTTCAAGAAGTGTAGTGATGCTACTGTGATCAGTTTCACATGACTCCAAAGTCAGCTCAGTGGGATTACAGGTGATCTTAATTTTCCTCTTAATATTTTTCTAACGTGTTTATAATCAGAGGAAATAAGAAAGCCCCCAGCCTGCACACTCTCAGCAAATGATAAGACCTCATAATTCACCAAGAAGATAGAGACCATCATGCCAGCTTCCCTCGAGCACACCTCTCCCTCGCTTCTAGACTTAGCCATGGCAGCACCAATTCTTACTTCCTTTTCTCCTGTTTCAGAAAATCAGGTGTCCTTTCTCTTTTCCAAAACTCACCCTGCCCTTTGTGCACTTGTCAACCTCCCTATGGCCTCCCTGAGGTCTTGCCTCATTAATAACCTCCTTTCTTTTCTATGTCCTCAATTTTTCCCTCTTTTTACTTCTTCCTCTTATCTTCTTCCCCTTAACTGTTCTCAAGCTGCTTCTGTCCTAAATCACAGACAGGTTTTCTTTGGTCTCTTTTCTCCAGCAGGTTATTTCTAGTTCCCTTCACTCAGTGTCTTAAAAAGAAGTCTGTACCCATGGTCTCTAACTCATCTCTCAGACTCGCTCTGAAATGTCAGCCCTGGGAACACATGATATGCCCCACTCTGGATGCAGCTGTTCAATAAAAAATATTTAAAGGAGGCTTTGACCACAACATGGCCTGTTAAATCATATTTGCCATAGGCCAAAATCTGACCAGCCCCATTTTAACTTTTCCTTCCTTACAACTCAAAAAAATAAAACCAGACGTTTGCATTGCCTAAGAAATTTATTATTGGCTATAGCCAGGAAAAAGTGGCTAAAGCAGTTCTCACTGGTGTTCTGCCCTAAAATCACTTGCATTTGTTCTTACAGCTCATGTACTTTATTCGTTAAATGTCCTTAATAGCAGATTACAGTTTACTCATCTTTACGTCTCCAGTAATAAAGTGCCTTTCGGCATACACCTAGTAAATATTTGATGAATAAATAAATGAGTCATCAAAAATAGTTCTTTTTACTTCCGCAGTTCACACAGTGTCTAGAAGAGCTTAAGGAGCTCTTACAACAGGAAATCCATAAGAAGTTCTATGAACTTGGACAAGATATGGATTTAGAAGGAAGTTGGAACGATATCTCTTTGTCTGACATTGAATCCAGGTAACAAACTGCATTTCAAAGAAAAACCAGAGAAGTTCTATTTTTTAATTGTTTTATTTGCTCTGTTGTTTTGTTTTGAACCTCAGATGTGAAATACTGAGTAAATCATGGCACACTAATTACACGTCATTCCTTCAACAGCTATGGATTGAGTACCCGTTCTTTGACAACCTGTTTTCTAGGTACCAGAAAGGTTAGGGAGATGGGCAGGCAGTTGATGTAGGGCCTCTGTGATCTCCCTCACATGCTGCTATAGCTAAACTGGCCTCCCCACTCTTCCTCAGACTTGTCAGGTCCTCTTCTGCATCATGGCCTTTGCACTGGCATTTCCAGCTGCTTGAACTCTCCCTGCAGATGTCTACGTGGCTAATTCCTTCTCCTCCTTAAAGCCTTTGCCTAAATGTTAACTTTTTCAATGTGGCCTACCCTCATTACTCTACTACTGCAACGTGCTCCCCTGCCTTCACCCTCCTGCCATTCCCTACCCTCCTTAGGTGTTCCAATTTTTTCCATAGTATTTTATCACCTTCTGTCTTTCTATATCATTTACAGCTTTATTATGTCTATTATTTATTATCTGTCTCCCGCTACTAGGATATAGGCTCCACAAGGTCAGCGATCTTTATTTTGTTCACCTTTATATCTTGTGCATCTAGAACAGTACCTGATGCATGGAGAGAGTTCAATAAATATTTGTCGAATTAAGTGAGTATGTGGGATCACAGCCCCATCCTCATAGTCTCCACAGCTATTTTAAGAAGCTCCCATGGGGCGAGTGTCTCACTGTGTGCAAGAATACCTCCTTCTCCAGCTTACTGGCCAAGGCACCTCAAGCCTGAACCAGCTGCCCTCTGTCAGAAGGTTTCTGGCCTGGGCATGAAGGTCTTCTGCCTGAGGCCACACTGTAGTCTCTGGTGGACAGTGGGAAGCAGATGGCTCTCTCACTCACTCCATGTGACACATTGACATCTGGACCCTGAAGCAGTTCTGCTGGCTGAGGCTCCCAATAGTCTCCTTAGGAACCTTAAACCAGACCATTGGGCCAGGTAGAGTGTCCCATTCACCATGTTTCCTCTTCCACTCTCCCAGATTCCTTTGCCCAACTCTCCAGGACCGCTGCACCCACCCCTCTTTGCTTTCAGCCTCAAAAGCAAATATTTCCTGCATATCAACTCATAGAGCCCAGGGGGAGTCGACTCAGAAACAGCCAGACTGAATTCTAGCTAGCTCAGCAGGGATACTCTGACACCTTTAGTTAAGAACGGCTGAACCGAGTTTGCCAGCCACTGCCTCCCAAGCTTCTGCCTCGGGAAGCCGGCTATCACCAGCCTCCACAGGGCGCCACCTTTCCACTCTCACCATTACACAGAAAAGCGGATGGCGAGTGTGCAAGCCCAGTTTGACTCTGCTGTCTGCGTGTGCAACATTTCTGGGGCATTCTGCATCTAATGCTTTTATCCCATTTGTTTTATTTCTGAAAGAGACTTCAGAGACTATTATTATCCAGTGGCCTCAAAGGCCACTCCTTAGACTGGAAAAGCCTTGCGAGAATAGGGAATTGGGAATTAGATCAGAGAGGGGAGAGCTTTCTTCCCGCTCTCTTGCTGTGGGGCTCCTCCCTGTGCACGGAAGGGAGGGAGAGGGCGCGTGACTAGAAAGAAAGAGCCTAGCAGAGGAGCGGTTTGAAATGCTGTCTTTTCCTAAATTTGAGTTCTGTGCCTAAGACATTTTTTCCTGTCTGGAGCCATGTCATAGCGCACAGCTCTCAGTTCTGGCCAGCCATACCCCAGGAAAGGGGAAAATAGAGTGTGACATAGGATGAAGGAAGGAAAGATGGATTATCGGCATCCTCATTCCTCCTAGCCCTTGGAGAAACGGAGAGGGGACAGTCTGCGGGGAAGACCTTAAATCAGTCTAGTCACGCACCCAAAACTTTTGAAGGGGGAATTGGGGTGATAAAAGTAATATTTCTAGTCTCTGACCTACAGATTCTTTGTTATTAAATATATTTGTTTACTATATATTGAACACATTTTGAAAGAGTACCTGGTAGAAACCTTGCTCTCTGAACTGGTACTGGCCAGACAGGAACGAACGAGATAAAGCCCCTGCTTTCAAACAAATCACAGTTCCCTGGTATTCTGTAGCGCTGCACAATAAGAATCCTGCAACCTCTTGCAGTTGCTGCCAAGGCCAGCTCCCCCATCCGGCCAGTATTTATTTTGCCACACTAATGGCAAGCTCTTTAGGGCAGGGTCTCTGTCATGGCCGTCTCTGTTCCCTGTGCCTGATGCACTGCCTGGAATGCAGTAGGCATTCCGAATGAATGAATGAATGAATGAATGAATGCACTCATCAAGAATTCTTCATAATCGAAACACAGACAGTGCGGGCAAGTAGAAGACTAGATAGATAGCTGAATCCCATGCGGCTGGTCTGGTAAATGTTACACTTCTGACATTAATAACAGATATTTCCCTTTCTTCTCTCCCTTTGAAAACAGCACCAGTGGTTCTGACAGCTCCCTCTCAGATGGTCTCCCTGTTCATCTCCTGAACATAGCAGATGAGGTAAGGTTATATAGACTCTTACACCCAGGAGGTAGCAGCCTCAAAAAAAGCATGACACTACTGGGTAATTTGGTGGAATTTTCCAACTGTCCTAAGATCTGCAGAAAATACAGCCATGGCACCCTAACTGGTTACCCTGCCCTGGAGTCTTTCATTTTGTCCTTTATAACTTTTGTTTTACAAATCTAGAGGATAAAAAAAAAATGTGAGGACTCCATATTTATTCCAAAGTTAACTGAAAGTAAAAAAAAAAAAAGTTTAAAAGTGAAAACCATGTTAACAGATAGAGGTTTTTAAAAATGACACCTACTTTTTTTAAAAAGCATTTCTTTATTCATATAGTCTTAGATAGTTTTTTATACTTCCGTATATTAAGAATTTTTTTGCCCCATCTGTTCACAGACTTTTTCTCACATGAATACTGCAAGAGCTTTAGAAACAACAGAGTATTCTGTTATGGTTCATTATGCACATGATTTCCTAGTTGCATTAAGAAGTAACTCCATCATAGAATGAAATTAAGGCTGTGTCAGGAGGAGCCAGTCAAATTAGACTGGACCCTACACTTTCTTTGGCTAGATTTACAGCAACATCAGATTAAGCTTCACCTTACCACAGGTACCTAGATAATGAGTCCTGAGCTTCATTTACTTAATTATTAAAGTCACCTTGTAGTAAATGAATTTTTAACCACACATCTAATAATCATTATCATCTGTACCTGTCATTATTGCCATAAGAATCCGGTTTTATATCATAAATCACAGATATTTGGTATATCTGTGGCAGTTTATCTATAATAGTGTAATTCTGGGGTGTTAACTAGGGAGCAGCCTCTGGTAAGAAGGTAACTCAACTGTTCTTCAAATCAACAACCACTTAACACTGTGAGGGCCTCATACTGTAATCATTGCTTGTTGAGCGCTGTGTGAAGGGAGTGCTACATGCAGGTGGGGGTTCCCCTGGAATCCTCAATGACTAGTTTCTCTCTACCTTCTGGAATAGTTGAATAAGAAGAAGATGCATAAGAAGAAAAAACAGAAGCCACTTCAGACTAGGAAACAGCGAAACGAACAGTATCAGAGAAATAATTTGATACGGGAGTTAAAGTCAACGGAAGATACCCCAGTAAGAAAGCTCTGCTGCCTTCCACTGTCTGGTGAAAGCGTGCTCCACGGAGGGAGCAGGACAGGGGTTAAGGTTTACTCTAAACCGGAAAGGGAGTGGGGAGCGGGTCAGGGGGAAGCTTGCTGTTTTGAGCTCAGAGCTCTTCCGTGAGTCCTCTGGACATCTCTGAGCAGCGTCCGGTCTTGGCCCGCTATGCTCTGGCGTAGTAAGTCTAGATCTCGACCGAGTCTGGATTTCCACAGGGAAGAGGTGGTTCTGGCTGGAAAAGTGGTGGCTGGAACTAGTGCAGAGTTGCTGGGTGCTGAAGGATCAGGCCTAGTCCTCTTTAATCTTCCTTTTTTGCTGCCAACTTTCTAAAGGTGAAACTGCTTTCAGACGTGTGGGTTTTACTGTTGGGTAAATTGGGTCGATTGTAAGTCAGTTAATTGCAACTGATCAATTGAAAAACGTTCTCTTTGCACTCCATCCTTCTAGGAAAGGGCAGGATTTGCTTCCACTCTGCAAAAGCAGCCGACCTTTTTCAAAACTTCAGAGAATACCAGTTCTTCAACAATAAAAAATGAAAAACCAAGGATGAATGAGGTAGTATTTTTGCTTAACTTTTTTTAACTCCTCAATGGAAAATGTATTAAAACTTTTCTTTGTATTATATTTAAAGTATACATGATGATTCGATATACATATACATTGTGAAAGGATGCCCACCATTGAGTTAATTAACACATTCATTACCTCACATATTTACCTTTTTTTTTTTCTTTTGGTGGGAACACTTAAGTTCTACTCTTAGCAGATTTCGATTATGCAGTACAGTATTATTAGCTATAGTCGCCATGTTATACATTAGATCCTCAGATCTTATTTATGTTATAACTGAAAGTTTATACCCCTTTATCATCCTCTCCCTGTTACTCCCACTTCCCAGCCCCTGGCAACCACCATTTTACTCTCTGTTAATGTAAGTCTGACTGTTTTAGTTTCCACATATAAGTGATACCATACAGTATTTGTCTTCCTGTCTGGCTTTTTTCACTTAGCATAATACCCTCCATGTTCATCTCTGTTGTCACAAAGAGCAGGATTTCCCTCTTCTTTTAAGGCTAAATAATATGTTGTTTGCAAATATTTCCTCCCATTTCATAGATTGCCTTTTGGATTTTTTTCTTTTTTTATTATTTATTATTATTATTTATGCCTATAGCACCTGGTTTTCCTAGGTGGTCTCCCAGTCTCCCATCCAAGTACTAACCAGGCCTGACCCTGCTTAGCTTTATCAGAAGAATTGTTTGAAAGTATCTTCTCCTATTCAGTTAGTTCTCTCTTTGTTTTGTTGATGGTTTCCTTTGTTGTGCAGAAGCTTTTTAGTTTGATGCAGTCTCACCTGTGTTATCTCTGGGGTGATGTGAAATCCGGCATCATCCCAGCGGCATGGGGGAGGAGGACTGTGGTGTTGTTTTTAGGAGACTGGCCATGCTAAGGAAGGCTGCAGCCCTGTGGAATGAAGGAGGTGAAAAGATAAGACAGAGTACGCCACAAGGGAGGAGTGGTTTTCAGCAAAGAGAGCTGTAACCACTTAGAAGTGGGAAGGTCTGTTTATATTTGGGTTGTGATGGGGGTGGGGTAAGGGGCGTCCTAGGTCCTGGACCGACAGCTGGCTGCTATATAACACTTTGCCTACTGCGCATGTGCTTAGCCAGAATTCAGTCTGTAACAATGAGATGCATGAACTTCCAGGCATAAACATAGTATTATAATGAAACTTAAATTGTGGGCAAATTAGGGCAGTACCTTCCGTGCAGGCGTCTGTAGCCGGATTAGGCCAGCTAAGATTATGACCCTCCTATCCTTTGTCTGTAGGGAGGCAGGAGGGATCCTCTGACTATCAACAGGGTGTTCTTTGGGCGGACTCTAGACTGGGCCCTTGTTCCTTTGTTCCTTGTCGCTCATGTCTGACTAGCTACTGAACACCTGTTTATTTTTTTCTTTCGTTGCCTTTGCTGCTGGTGTCAAATCCAAAAAATCATTGCCGAGGCCTATATCAAGGAGCATACTTTGTTTTCTTCTAGGAGTTCTGTGGTTTCAGATCTTAAATTTAAGTTTTTAATCCATTTTGAGATGACTTTTGTGTATGGTATAACATAGGGGTACATTCTTTTGCATGTAGATATCTAGTTTTCCCAACACTATTGAAGAAACTATTTTTCCCCGTTGTATATTCTTGGCTCCTTTGTCGAAAATTCATATGCATGAGTTTATTTCTGGGCTCTGTATTCTGTTCCATTCTTGACTCTGTCACACAGATTCTCTGATTCTTCCAATTAGCATGTCTCTCCCAGAGAGTGAGGAACATAATAGCTCCGTATGCTGTTCCCTGTCAGGGCCACTGGGAACAGGAGAACATTAAAATTGGTCGGGACAGTGGCTCTGCTCCGGATTAGACACCTCTGAAGTCTGACATCAGATATGGGTGATTTGTGATTTTATACCCAGAACATAAGAATAGGCTGCTTTATTATCCATCCATTCATTTATTCGACAAATTGTACTAGGCGACTACTGGGTGCTGGGCATGCAACACTGAACAAAACACTGTCCCTGCCTCAGGGACCTTGGCGTCTACTGGGGATTTTAACAAGCAAACAGGAAATTACGTAACAGAATAGAATGCAGTGGGAACACAGAGGAGAGGCACCTAACCGACTTTCAGTCCTTTGGAGTTTTGTGGCTATAAAATCCTTGATTCTTTTATGTATAAAAATAGGTTTTGGTACAACAGTAGCTAATTCTTAATGGATAGGGTGTAAAATCCTCACTCAGATGCTAACCTGGATCAACGGTAATGTAATGAGATCCCGCTGCGTCACAATGAGGAACCGCCACAGAGCACAGCCACCTCTATTCCGTATGGAGGGCCATTTGATGTCTAGTGTTATTATGATAAGGGCACAGGCTTTGAAGTCTGTCTTGAGTTCGCATTCCAGCCCCACTGTGTACATTTCTGTGAGTTATTTAACCACCCTGAGACTCAGTTTTGCATCTAAAACATTGGGGTAATAATAATCTACATCATAAAATACGTTGAGAAAATTAGATGTGAAACTGTGTAAAGTGCCTGGCATATGGTAGGCATTCAATGAATATTAGTTTTCTTTTTTTTCTTTGAATCTTTATCTGTCTGTGTCCTGCCTCTCTTTTCGTGTTAGAATAGCGTAATGAATCAACATGCATGAATAAAAAATACTCAAGTAATGTCTATTCTATATAATCACATTTGTCCAAGTGGAAATTTTAGTGAGAACGTGTTCATTTATTTTGGTCACAGTTAAATGGAAAAGACAAAGGCACCTCCCTGGACTCATCAAAAACGACCACCTTGATTTTAACTAAGAATAAAGAGACAATGCAGGTATTTCACCTAATACATATACATATATTTCAGTGATTTATTTTATTTGGTTTTGAGAAGAGGTATTATGTGATTTGGAGGAGTGACGACCCTCAGTCCACCCAGTTTCACCTTCTCAGATTCGTTCTGCTCAAGTGAACGTCCAAGCTAATTTGACACTCAGGCTATAAACCACTTGACCACTGTGGGGCGCAGCCCACAGGGCACCACAGGACAGAGGAAGCCCGCCCAGAGCTAAAAGCTTGCCATGGAGAATGCGGTCTTATTTCAACAAATATTTGTTAGGCAGCTCTTATTTTGTAACTCCCTGGCACGATTTCAGGTTAAACAGTGATAGTGAATAATGTAGCAGTTCTCAACCTTAGGTGATGTTAACAAACATGGGGGTGCCACCGTCGGTGACGAAGTATGCCTCACATGCAGTGTGACCAGTGATTGTTCAATGAGGAGGTTTGTGAATTACTTGACTTTTAAACACGATAGGTTAAAATGAATTCATATCTACCCCTCTGACATTGTTCTTGCTTGTTTGCACTTGGTGAGATAGCTAGTAAGCTGTTGCTTTAAATAGCCCTGGGGACATCGGTGGGAGGGCTCTGCTCACACGTGTCCAGGTAAAGGCTGAAAGCCACTGCATGAACATAGGTATACTAGATATAGAACGCACAGTTCTCCCAAGGTGAAGTCCCTGCTTTCTTAAATCTGTCGCTTTGGATTTCTCGGTTTGATGTTCTCATTTACCCACCAGTATCCTTTGAGGACTGTGAGTCGTGATCCCTCCCTTAAAGCAGTGATCCTCAACGAGGGGTGACAAGATAGTCCAACCACAATGATGTAACAGAAACTGAAAAGCAGTGAAAAGAGAGGTTTAAAGTCAAATCAAAGAGAGTTTCTTTCCCGACAGACTAATAAGTGGCGAACTTGTCCTTTTTCCTCATTCAGCATTCATTGGAAGATGTCTATGAGTTGCTAACACCATATCTCACAACTGAAACTTGCTGTAACATGTAGTGAGGGATTATTTAAACTCAACGTACTGGATGAATGCCATCTAAACCTCTAACAGAGATGTAGGCATTTAACTTCCATGGCATGTCAGATAAGAAGAGTTGAAAAAAATGGAGTAGTCTCCCACCTTGGTCGATCAAGTTCTTCTCTTCCTTTATGTAATATTTCTAGACAGCTTATAAAATGCAGTCCCTGGACTTCTCAGGGCAATTAAGATATTGCCTATGGACTGCTGGTGATCTGAGGCTCTAGGGCAAATGCTTGCTTGATTCGCCTCCATCCTGTGACAACAATCAGCTACTTTGGTGTTTGAGGGAAATGCAACTACTTCTCACTAACTCCTGTAAAACCAACCCAAACCCTTATAGTAACTTTAGAAATTGCGACATAAAGTAAGTTCAACTTCTGTATCTTGTTTACACAGAGAGAGAAGCCAGGATTCATAGTATCATGCTCCTCAAAGAACAGCACCAACACCAGCCAAGATCCAGCTGCAGATGTGAAGCCAAACTGGTCCAGGAGCAGGTTTCTTGGCGCAAAGAAGGGCCGCTCCACCATGACAGTGTACCCTTCCTTGCACATATACACATACCCGTAGGGGGCCTGGGCCACGCCACACAGAGATGTAGGCATTTAGCTTCCTTGATGTGCTTTGGGTTAAACACACTCTGTAACGAGGGGAGTAGTGTGCTTGAGAGCTACGGTCCTCTGTGTTGTGATAAACTGTGTTGTGCGTTCATCGTGCACTGACCTTACACTGTGTGCTCACACTGTGTGCGTGCCTTCGAGGTGCGTACTTCACAAATTCAATTGCTTTTTCATAGAGTGAAATTTTATTATGACATAAAGAAAAGCTTCTTTTATCAGAAATCGAAGTCACGGAACTACAGCACAGATACACCTCATCTTAACCGATAGTCTCTCTAAAATTATGTGCGAATCCATTTGAAAAGATCAAACTGTTTTACACATATTCTGGGAGTGCGCTATGTTAAAAATGTCTGTGTCAGAGCTTTCTAGCGACAAATGATCAGTCAGACTGTGGTATGTCAGGTCTGCTCAGGGTGAGGTGTTCCCACATACAGGAAACAATTCCTGTACTACCCAGAATTTGATGTTGCATATATTATGTTCAACACAGTTATATAAGTTTTTTAACCCATTGATTAAAATTCATTCTCTCTAATCAGTTGTTTCCTTTGATTGGTTCGCCGCATAATCTATGTGAACAGATGTTTTATATTTTATTTCCCTCACAAGCACTGTCTGCCATCTACAGCCCGCCATGTCAACATGCTAGAGTCAAGTTAAAGAAGCATCACGCCGGTTCACGCCAGGCCTCCTATTTTGACTTTACCGTCTTCCTCTCACATTGGACTGAAAGTTTCCTAGTATGTTTTTCATTACCACTTTTACACTCTT
>NW_006433024.1:20274038-20282255 GCF_000325575.1 Pteropus alecto | reverse complement strand
TTTTTTTTTTTTTTTTTAATTATTTTAAGAACAGTTTTAGATTTACAGAGAAACTGTACAGATAGTAGAGTTCCCACATACTGTCCCCATCCCCCACCCGCCCCTCACACATAGTGTGTGAGGCTTTTTAAAGGGAATGATGCCTACCCAGTGCTCTTTACATAGGAGTTTGCAAATGCTGCCCCCTTCTCCTAGTTCACACCTTACTCACACCCTAAGACTATTAATCTGCATGCATTTTAAGTATCTAGAAAGCAGCAGCCAAACTCCCACTTTTTGTTTCTAAAAGGGTATCTTTAGAGGACAAGTCCCCAAGCAGTTACACACCGCTGGTGAAAACCTTGTTTGAAAGTAGTTCAGAAATACTTGCTTCTGCCTCAAATGATTCTGGAGAAAGTTCATAAAAAGCACCCCAGAATGATGATATTTTTGGAATCAAAAATCAGAATACATGATCAGGTTTTTAAAAAGTGTATTTTAAGAGCAAAGAGCTGCCTGAGAGATGTGGTTTGGATGCTGATATTAAAGGGGCAAAAGGAGGAGAATTCTATGCAATCCAGGCGGAGCCTCCACATCCGAAAACTGCCAAAAGGCCTTGCCCCTTCAGTTTTGAGCCTTCGCAGCACATGGTCAGTCCTGTAAAGGAGTAGCTAAGCTATTCATTTTCTTTAGAAAAGAGAGGCAAGTTTACCTGCTTAGATTAGAAAGAAGTGCCCCTCAGGGAGTTTATATGCTGCAGTGTCCAGAAACCAATGTGCCTGTCATTTCTCATTCTGCTTTTGGTAGAAGACTATGAGGGTTGACTGTGGCTAGGAATTTTAAAATGACAAACTAAGGTAATTAATTCTGTGTGAACATGGTAAATCTCATTCTGCAGGAGAAAAGACCCGAAACATCTCAACCACTAAGAGTGAAACATGAGAATGGAATCAGGGCAAAGCAGAAAAATAGCATGTTAGTCAGGTCAGAAGATAAGATAAACTTTACATCTAGCAGTTGCCAACAAAGGTTAAGGCTATCTGGGGAAAATACTGGATGTACCTTAATATTTTGTTTTCTTTATAAACTAAATGCATAGTCACTAATAAAAGTAACTTTGTGAGATTCAAAGTGCATTTCAAGTGAACACATTTCCTTTAGAAGCCATTTATTTTGGACCCCGTGGTCATAACTGAGGTCCTGTTACTATCTGCTGATGACATACCCCTTTCTGTTTTGGGAGAAATAACACCTCTTGAAAGTAGTACAAACACATCTACTCAGGTAAGGAGATGGCAGTAAGTATTACTCCACTCTTAAGAAGCTTTTTGGTTTGAAATATACTATGTGACTTGGAGGAATGGCGATCCACAGTCCACGTAGTTTCACTTTCTCAGGTTTGTTCTGCTCAGGCGAACATCCAAAGTAGAACATTACATACAGGAACTCTTTATAGACACAGAGGCTTCTCGAAAACAAAAATTCTAGATTTTTTTTTATTTGTCATTTAAAAAGTGCAAGAATTTTGGACCTCTATCGGTACCTGGCCACTCCGAAACTACCACTGATCACTGGTTTAGTTATGTTGTCACCAAATTTGATCCCAGCTATTAGCAAAAATGCCACACAAAAGGCCCTGCTTTGCAGAAGTAGAACTGCGAACTTCTGGTTTTCCAGGGTGTTCTCAGATGAGTTCTGGTTCAATTACCTAGAACAGCAGAGATGATTCCAATGCACAGACACTTGGCACCTTCTGCACATGATGCCTTTTAAGTTACAAAGCCAATTCTGCCCTTTAAACATAAAGACAAACTGTGCGGCATGGCTGGGTTGGTTTAGTTGAACTGCCTTCCACCAGTGACATTTCTGCCCATTTCTTAGTGGAATACTCCTGGGGAGGATAAACTCATCACTGTTCGTGTTTGCTGAGGTCCAACATCTTTATCCCCTTTGCCTTATCTTGATGCTGCCTGATCAACTGAAAAGAAGCTTAGGATTTATTTTCACCTTTAAGTGGCTCTATACAGCTAAGTCATATGGTCTACGAGAAACAAGCTTTATTGTGAAAGTTGGTTGGGAAAGGTTATTGTTTTAAGTATGTTAATGGACAAGCTCTGGTGACAAAGTATATGCCACATGTCCAGAGTAAGGCTTGATTAATAAAGGTCGAAAGAAATGAAGATCCCTAAGAATGTGGAAAGGAATAATGCTACTTGAAAATTCTGACTCCCTGCCAACACTATGGGCTATTCCCTTAAGATATGGGCTATTCCCACAAATTCATCAATCAAAAAAGAATGCATTCAGCAGTAACTGACTTAGGAACTATGGGGAATGCAGTGTAAGACTCCACCCCTGCCCTTGCCAGTAAAACTCAGGTAGAGAACAAAGACTAGTGTACCGGAACAAACCAGTCAGTAAGACACTCCAATAGCTTCAGAACATGGCAGTGGGTTAAAGAGACCCGCCAACCTGGAATTTAAAACACTGGGTTTGAATCCCACCCAGAATGGGAGGGCAGGAAGGAGCAAAAAAGGCAGTCGCTTAATGTCTCTGGACTTTCATTTCCTGGCCTTAAAAATGAAGTGACTGTCCAGGTGACATGATCTCTAAGGTCCCTTTATTTTTATGAAATCACATTTATTTGAATACGTCTCTCAGCTGTTGATCATACATTGCAGTAATGTGCCTGACACAGCTTCCTGCTTCAGCCTAGGACAGCTAGGGTTCCTCTCGCTCAGTGTCTGGTCCTTGGGGAAACAAAGACTCTGGTTGCTCTAAGTACAGCCCCTCCCATCTTGCCTCCAAGTTTGGTACAAGCCACCTCTCCCAAAGTCCCCTGCACTGCCTATTCCTAGACTGTTGGATTCGGTGACCAGAAATCACATCAGTGAACCCATGATCAGCCCAACTCAAGCTCCAGTCACTCTCCTTTCTCCTTGGCTTCACTTCCTCCTCCATTCAGCCCAGACTTCAGGGCGCATTGCGTCAACCACTCTCTTGCCAGCACCCCAGAGTCCTCACCCTCTGTCATTCTGCCACATCCACCTGGTAGTTCCCCAACTTTGAATCTGTCCAGCCATCCCAACCATCTGTCTTCTCTTCTCCTACACCCAGGCTGCCAAGATGGCTGCAGGAAAATATGCCATCAGGTGGACCAGAGCCACCGCTTACATGTCTCCTCCAGCCTCAGAGATTTACCCTCTGCTTCGGAAATGGAAGTTCCCCCACCACTCCCCTTCCCGGTGATTTTACACCTTCTCCATTTCCTCAAGTCCCTTGCTCGCTCCCTGATACCATGTTCCTCCCAGCAAACTAGCTTGCTAGGAGGTAGTGGTTAAGAAGCTAGGCTCTGCTGGTTGCGGTGGGTGGAGGGTGGGGAGAGTATGTACGGAGAAAACCACAAATTCTGAACTCTTTGTAGCAGGTTTGTTTCTGTACTGGTTTTGGCAGATGACTCTGAAACCATCTTAGATGTATTATACAATTGAGCAAATGAGTAAATGTGTGATGTTAAGAGCCAGGGTTTTCACTCTGGAAGAAGAAACATACAAATATTTAATGGAGAGAAATTAAAAAAACAAACAAACCTGTGAAAACGGATTGGAATTGGAGATATCAGTGTGAACTCATGATTTCTAAAATGTATATGTATGTATATTCACGTATATGTATATATATATACACGTACGCATATGTATGTATATTCAGCTCTGTTTACTAAAAGGACCTAATGTCAGATATATCCATTAGCAATAAGCACATTTTGCACCCAGATTTTGTTTTCTAACAACATTCTCCACTAAAAGGAATCAGAGTTCATTAGAGAAATGGTTGATTCCAGGGCTGGGCATTATAGCTATGAGATGTGGAGCCTGGAATATTTCATTATGCCAAAAAGTAAGAAAGTACTTAAGAAAAAAAAAAAAAAAAAAGCATCTTACAAGACAAAAGCACCAACTTGGATATTTTGGATATTTCAGGCAAAATAAAATATATTATTAAAATAAATTTTACCTGTTTCATTTCACTTTAATGTAGCTACTAAAATATTGAAATTATATATGTGGCTGGCATTAGATTTCTATTGGACAGCACTGATGTAGAACATTCATCTCACAATGATTATGGCCTCTTGCCTTCTGCAACACCACTGATCTTAGCTCCCTGAATACGCCCCGGGTTCTGGGACTTCTCCCTCTACATACCCATGCTTGGTGCCCATGCACCATGATGTTGTGGGGTCAGGCACCTCCTACACTGTCTCCCCTCCATCTCCACTTAGTTCTCTTCTGTATTTCAAAGGCGACAAGCCCAAAATGGATTTATTCTATTATATTTTCCTTAAACTAGAGCCTTACTCTGCATTCTCTCTCAGCAAACAGCACCTGCATCATTACCATGCTTATAAGCCTGATATTGCTGGTCTCCCTCCCCTGCACCTCCACGTGCAGTCAGAGACCACATCTTATTGATGCTAGCTCTTGAGTAAACCCATTACAGGTGACTCTCTTCTGCAGGACAGTCCATCGCTGATGTGGCCCTGCTGCCCCGTCAGCCTCCACCTCTGAATTCCTCCTGCTCCCTATGAATGTGGAATATAAACTGTCTCTCCCTGCTCCCTTCATACCGTCTTCCATTACTTTACAAACACCCGTCATCTTTCAAGACTCGGCTCAGTTATGTGTCAATTATACCTCAATTTAAAAAAAAACAGAAGGACTCAGCTCAAAGAGTAGCCCGCTATTCGAAACTGGTCTTGATGCTGTTTCCTGAACTCATTAATTTTTCCTTTGTGCCCTGCAGACTTCTACCTCAGCACCTGAAATGCTTTAATGCACAATTTGTTTATTCATCTGCCTTTCCTAACTAGAATGATTTTAACTACTACCCACAGGACGGGGTGGGGGGCGGGGAACTCAAGCAAAATGCAGTTATTGCTTTACATAAGTAGTCCACATACAGGACAGCTCCAGGACTTGCTAATTTATTCAGCAGCTCATTGGCATCATCAAAGATCCAGGCTGTGGAAGCATTCGTCTCAGTCTGTTGAGATCTTGCTTCCAGGTATATCCTCTTTGGGGCTCAATACATTTTTATGAAAATTCAAAAAAACAAAGCAAAAGATCCAGGCTTTACTATCTTCCAGCTCTGCCACCTTCAGGGCCAACTTTGTTCAACTTTGTTGGCCGGATTCCTGTAGCAGATCCAGGCAAACTACCAGACCCAACAATGCCCAGTGAAAAAGAACACCTGTCTCTGTGCGTCTTTTCATTTTTTTAATAACCTTTAATTTTTGCAATTTTTTATTTACAGAAAAGTTGCAAAGAAAGAGTTCCCATGTACCCTCACTCGATTTCAGTTTCCCCTCATGTTATCTTACATTACCGTAGCACGTTTGACAAAACCAAGAAAACTTTGGTACATTACTATTAACTAAACTCCAGACTTTATTCGGATTTCACCAGTGTTTCCCTTAATGTCCTTTTTCTCTTCCAGAATCTAATCCAGAGCATGCATTCCATTGTCATGTCTCCTTAGTCTCCTTTGGTCTGTGATCATTTCCAGTCTTATTTTTATGACTGACAGTTTCGAAGAGTACTGGTTAGGTATTCTGTAAAATGGTCTTCAAATTGGTTTGTCTTATGTTTTCTCATGATTTGGAGGCGGGGTGTGTGGGTTTTGGAAGGATTACTACAGAAAAGCACCTTCTCATCGGGGCACTTGCTGTTCATATGACATCACTGGTGATTGTGTCTCTTTTCAATGTCAGTAAACCTTCCCAAAAGCCCTAGGGGAGGATTTCTGCTTATGCCTCATTAGCCAGAATCCACTGGCTTTGATATCAAGGTTATATAAGGCTCATAGTATGAGTTGAGAAGTATTCTTCCCCTCTATTTTTTGAAAGAATTTTGCAAAATTGATATTTTTTTCCTAAATATTTGCTAGAACTTTTAAGTAAAACTATTTGGGCCAAGGTTTTTCTTTGTGGAAAGATTTTAAATTACTACTTATTTTCTTGTTACTGTCTAATCAGTTTTTCAATTTCTCCTTGAATCAGTTTCGATAATTTGTGTCTTTATACGACTTTGTCCATTTCATCTAAATTAATTTGTTGGCATGAAGTTGTCCATAATATTCCTTTATATAACCTTTTTTCATTTCTGCAGGGTTTATGTTGATATCCCCTATTACATTCGTAATTTGAGTAATTCGTTCTTTTTTTTTTTAGTGGTCGGTCTAGCTAAAATTTGTGTTATCTTTTTCAAAGAATTGACTTTTGGTTACATTGATTTTCTCTATTGTTTCTGTTTACTGTTTGATCAGTTTTCACTCTGATCTTTATTATTTCCTTTCTTCTACTTCAGATTTTATTTGCTCTTCTTTTTCTAGATTCCTGAGGTAGAAGCTGATTAGAATTAATATTTGAAGCTATAAATTTTCCTTTATTTCCCATTCCTTTCCTTTATATCCCATTAATTTTAATTTACTGTGTTTTTGTTTTGATTCAGTTGAAGATATTTTCTAATTTCCTTTGTCATTTCTTTTTGATCCACGTATTACTTAGAAATATATTATTTAAATTCCAAGTATTTAGGGATTTTCTAAATTTCTTCTTGTTTTATTTCTAATTTAATTCCATTTTGAAATTTATATGTTATATGATTTGAGTTCTTTTAAATTTATTGAGATTTGTTTTTTGGCCTAGAATATTCTATGGAATATGTTTTCAAATTTAAAAAAATACGGTAAAAAACAGTACGTACGATAAAAATGCTACATGTTGTGTAAGGATTGAATATCAATATATATTTGAATTTGCTTGTGTTTACACAAAGAAACACCAAGAGAATAAATAAGAAACAAGTAAAATTGTTTGATTTTTACCTTTATTTATTGTAAAAACAATATAGATTTATTATAGAAAATTACAAATTCAGTTAAACAAAAATAAGGAAATAAAAACAAAACGTTTCCATCACTCAGAAATGATCATAGAGTTAACACTTTAGTTTTTAATCTTTTGAATTCTTTTTAAAAAGTGTTTTTTGTTAAAATGAGATCATATTTTATATACTGTTTCATAACCTGGTTTAATGAACAGTCCTTACCTTTCATGGTTGTTTTTGTTTTTGAATTAAGTAAATAGAATATCTATGGAAAACATAATATTATATTTTTGAAAAGAAGATATAATTCAATCTTCCCAGCATAAGAAAATTCTCGAATCTGTGTATTGAAAGATCACACCTTGTCTCAGAAAAATTAACAACAAAAATAAAACTGCACTAAGACATGACTTAGTAAAGTTATTGAAATTCAAGGTGAAATTAAGGCATCCAGGCAAAAAAGATAAAACATTTTATATGCATATACTAAAGGAATATATTTTTCATTCTCCTTTTTTGAAAGACCTACCAGAGGATGAACTTTAGTCAACCAACCAAGAGATGAACAGAGACGACAACATCAAGAGGACTCACAGAGAATAATATAGCTATTCTATTTTATTCTAGACCAGAGACTTTTTAAAATTTGGACATTTATTGTTGTAGAATGGAATGAAAATATTATAAATCTAGCAATGCATAAATTATATTCATAATAGCTGAGGGAGAAAGACGAGTAAAGGTAAAAAATAGCGTGACCATGCCGATTACATCAAAAGAAATAAGCTCTTTGCTGCATCTATTGTGAGGATGAAGACCGCTCTCAGCAATCCGACTATTGACATTCCAGAAAATGCGGATGTCACTCTGAAGGGACGTGCAGTTATTGTGAAGAGCCCCAGAGGCACCCTGCGGAGGGACTTCAGTCACATTGATGTAGAACTCAGTCTCTTTGGAAAAAAGAAGAGATTTGGGTTGCCAAATGGTGGGGAAATAGAAAGGGACTGGCTACTGTTCACACCATGAGTAGTCATGTACAGAATATGAGCAAGAGTGTTACGCTGGGCTTCCGTCACAAGCTGAGGTCTGTGTATGCTCACTACCCCGTCAATATTTTTCAGGAGAAGGGTTCTCTTGTTGAAATCTGAAATTTCTTGGGTGAAAAATACATCTGTAGGGTTCGGATGAGGTCGGGTGTTGCTTGTTCAGTATCTCAAGCCCAGAAAAATAAGTTAATTCTTGAAGGAAATGGCACTGAGCTTGTATCAAATTCAGCTGCTTTGATTCAACAAGCCACGCTATTAAAAACAAGGATTTTAATGGTATCTGTTTCTGAAAAAAGAACAGT
>NW_006433024.1:20266469-20274026 GCF_000325575.1 Pteropus alecto | reverse complement strand
GGACTAAGCTGTCTAGCTACAGAAACACCACGATGTCAGATGATTCCTCAAACTTATTTCTGATATTTTAAAGATGCACTAAAAGTTGCATACTAAAAAAAAAGCTGATAAGTCAAGTAATAGAAATATAAATATATTTAAAGGTTAAAGGTATAAAGGTAAATACTATGGAATATGAAATGTACAATTATGGGGAACTCGGAAGGCAGGAAGGTGATAGAGATGGGGAAAGGAAAGAAGTGAATATAAATTTATTTCAGCATTGCTCTGAGTAGGGAATCAATAGAGACTATCTACTAAGGAGAGAATAAGGTATAGTATATGAAGTTGTGGTCACAAACGTAACCACTATATCTAAAATAGAAACCTTTCGAATATACCCATACACGCCTACAAAGCAAATAGTTCATACAGTAAAAGTTGATTTTTAATGCATTGGCAAAAAGCTATTTAAAAATCGTAATCACTTTTTTTAATGTTATAAAAAAAATTGTAAAGTATAATAGAAGTACAAACATTTCTCATATCAAGCAATGTAAATTGGCTAAATTCATTCTATCAGAAGAAAATAGATTTTGAGGTTGAATCACAAAACAAAGCCCACAAATTATATGGCATATACAAGAGACTCACCTAAAACGAAGTAACTAAGAAAGACTGAAAAGGAAAGAAAAGACAGAGGAGCAATAGGCAACTGCAAATAAATAATAAAGGGCCATAGCCTTAGTATCAGATAAGAGAGAATTCAAAGCCAAAAGCATTTTACAAGACACACTGACTGAAAGAGAGCAATATACAATTAAGCTCTAATAGTTACAAATTCTCTATACCAAATAACATTGTGTTAACATTCATAAGGAGAAAAACTACTGGAAATGCAAGAAGAATTAACCAATATACATTAATATTGGAGATTTTATTTCACCTTTCTTTGATCAAGTGGACAAAAAGTAAGTTAAAACACACACACACACACACACACACACACAAAACATTAATACCTGAAAAAAAAAATACATACCCTTGCAAATGCTCATGGAACACTCCCCCAAATCACTCATATATTAAGCCACAGAGCAATAAATTAATTTATAAAATTCTAAAAAAGTAGAAATAGAAAAGACAACATTCTCTGAACACAAAACAAAACTAGTAATGAATAATATTATCTGGGAGGTGAAAACAAAAACTGCCCCTGAGAAATCAAAAAGCTCTTTCAAACAAGTCTTTGGTCAAAGAAGAAATCAAGACCAAAATTGCTAACTTCTGAAGAACATATTAGAATCTACAAGCTAACACAGTGCTCAAATGAAAGTTCATACTTAAATACTTACAGTAATGAATAAGAAAGGGTAACAATGAAATAAGCATCTATAGTAGGCAGAATTCTAAATGTCTCCCCAAAGAGGCCTGTCTTCTGGTTATTTTATCAAACACAAATCTAGGTACTGCTAGGAAAGGATCTTCTAGATGGAATTAAGATTATTTAATCAGCTGACTTTAAAATGAGATTATCCAGGGAGATCAGGTGTAATCCCATGAAATCTTAAAAAATAAGAGAAAGACGGAAGAGTTTATCAGAGAGATACAATGGAAGAAGAGGCAAAAGAGATTAGCAGGGGAGGTCAGAGATAAGACTTCACCCACCATTGCTGGCTTTGAATTTGGAAGAAGGGGCCCCTGAGCCCGGGAATATTAGCAACCTCTAGACACTGAAGACAACCCCTGGATAACAGCCAGCAAGGAAACGGGAACCTCGGTCTTATAACCACAGGAAACTGAACTTGAATTGGCCAACAATCTGAATGAGCCTAATAGATTTCACCCCAGAGCCTTCAAATAAGAACCCAGTGAGCCAACACCTTGATTTCAGCCTTGCAGAACCCAGAGTTGAGAACTCAGACAAGCCAACTAGATCTCTGACCTTCAAAACTGTGACATAATAAATTTGTGTTATTTTAAGCCACTAAGCGGTAATTTATTATGGCAGCGATAGAAAACTAATACAGCATCTAATTTAAGAAGTTAGAAAAAGAACAACTAAATAAAACCAAGGAAAGCAGATAGAAGGAATTAAGAATTAGAAAAAGAAAATGATTATTTGGAGGACAAAGAGAAAGTAGTCAACACACCTGTGAGCTGGTTGAACTGTAGTGAATCCCACATGACATGGCAGGGAGTCCAAAACATTCCCTCAGTTTCATGAGCCTCTCCTGGGCCAGTGGCCAAGGATGGGCAAGGCAGTAAAGGACAATGGCATATTTCTAAAACAAGAAAATTCTTTACATAACAAGTAAGTTTGGTTTTAAAAATAGCTATCTTTCTAATCTCTAAAATATAATAAATCTAAGTAGTAGATGGGCTGCAGAAGCTTTTTCCTCTCTGCCATGAAAGGAATCATAAATGCACTCACTCTCTGCTGCTACATGGTCCTTCTGAGCTGTGAGCACTGTCATGTAGATCTGCTTAACTCTTTTCTTTCTAGCTTTCCTATCTTCTGCATTAAAACTTTTGCTTTCATCTGCCAGTGGCAAGAACTTTCATTTGCTCTCACTGTTTTCATCCAACAGTATACCAATCATTTGAGGTGGGGGAAGCAATAATATGCTCCTGGCTGTCTCCAGCACTGCCCATGTGGTTTTCCCCAGTAAGGATCCAGCAACTAGATGAAGGCTCTCAAAAAATATTTATTGAACGAGAGAATGGATAGATGGATGCATGCATGGATGGATGGATGCATGGATGGATGGATGGATGCATGGATGGATGGATGGATGGATGGAATTTGCTCTCTTTCAAATTTTATTTGAGTTCCTACTTCCTCTGTGAAGCCCGCTCAGATCTAAATCTACTTTCCCAGATTTCTCCATTCTCTGCTTTCCCTATTCATTGGTGATACAATTCAGTTCTCAGCAGTTTCATATATCTTAGCTTTCTGTCCCTAACCAGATTGTACATTCTGCAGGATCCATGTGAGATGAAATTCAGTTCCCAGCACTGCACTGGGAGTTGTATTTCTAACCGTGCAACTTGGTAGAGTCACCAACTTTTCTAAAGTTGTCTCCACATCTTTAGACACAGAGATGATCTCTTGCCAGCCCACTTCACAAGGTTGTTATGACAATCAAATGAGATATTGTATGTGACTAAGCACTGGAAATTGTAACCTTTTCTGAAAATAAGAGGTATTAGTATTATAGTAGGTTCAATGACTGTTGACTGAATAAAGAAGCGAGAACCAACATTTAGTGAAAATCTGCCAAGTTCCAGGCAGAGGTTAATTCTCATAGCACCATTGTAGTTAAACACAATGTTGTTTTTGACTGTCCAGTGGACATTTGGCTTTTTTTATATCAGCACCCCAACTTTCCTTCGGGGGAAATCGTGCCACTCTCAATCACGTACTTTGAGTGGACTCCCTACAAGGATATAAGCTCCATTCCAGCTCCAAGGGAGGGCAAGTGGTCTACGCCTCAGGCAGGCTACATATCCCATCCCTCTGATCACAGTGAATAGTTCAAGAGTGTGTATGCAATCCAATCCAGACCCTCAGATGTCTGATGGGACTTGACTTTAGGGTTGAGAGTAGCTCGTTTGTCTGGTCTTAGGACTATGACAGTATAAGGTGGGAGCTTCAGGAGACTTCCCTGAGGAGTTATTCCCTCTGAGAATAAAGCCAATAAAGAAGAAAACAGAACTTTAAAGGGAAGCCTAGTCCAGGTACAACCTTTATATCCTGGATGCAGCCATGCCTGAAGTCATCCACTTATACAAATCAATAAATTCTTTTCCTCTCCCACTCCACCCCAAAGAAGTTTGGGTGGGATTTTATGTCACTTGCACCCAAAAAGTTCTAATTAAGACAATAGAGGAGTATTTCAGTTGAGACTAAGGCAGTTTAAAAAGAAGATCCATGAGGGAGTACATCTACAGTTAACTGAGGAATATGAAGGAAGAATAAACAGCCTGAAACAGCCTGGACCCACTCCCTAGTAAATCCCAGAGGTTCCCACTGGGATAATTATTTCAATGAATACTTATTGAGTACCTACTGTATGCCTGGTGTACTCCAGGTACCGAGAATACAGCAGCGAACAAAAAAAAAGGACAAAAATCCCTGCCCTCTTGGACCTCACACTCTAGTATGTGGGTAAGAACAAATTTAAAAAGTAATTAAATATTACTTTGGAGAAAAATAAAGCAAAGAGGGGGAATAGGGAATGCCAGATTGCTTTTGAAACTTATCACGATGAACCAGTGAAGGAGGTTTATTCACCCCAAATTCAACGCAAACAGATTAAATGACTCACACAAGATCATCAACTAGTAAGTGGCAGAATCAGAATTGGAAAATGGGAAAAAAGTTACAGGACATTCGATCTCTCTCCCAGGTCAGACTGCCTATCAGCCCAGGAGTCTTTTAACGGAGAAAGGCACTCATCTTTCTCTGGGCTTCATTACTTTTATTGACCTCGTGGCAGCTTTTGACATTACTAATCATCCCTTCCTTCTGCAAACTTTTCTCTTGACTTTAGCAACACTATGCTGTTCTAGTTGTTTCCCTTCCCAATTAGTTCTGCCCCTTTTGAAACTTTTCTTATTCCTCTCACTACTTGAATATGAGTCACCAAATACAATCCATCTTATGGAGTCAACATGCTGAACTGCCGCGTCCTCTTTCTACCCTACTGCGTGACAAGGTCCGGAGATGGGGACAGAGGCTTCAAGGAATGCATCGTCAAGAATGAGGACGTGGCATGTGTTTAGGGCTAATTGGTTTCTTAGGAACGATCCTATTCATAGGGGGAATTTGGGTAGCACAAATTCTAGTAAGTGTAAACGCTGTACAAATGGATTTCCTCAAAATTGGCTCTGAGGAAAACATAGTAAATTCCCCGCGTATGGAATCAATTCTAGTCACCCTGACGTGTCCAGAATGCGTAAACCCTTTATTTGAACAATTATTAAGAGGAATTCCTTTTGACGTGCCTCTTAAAGATGTTTGAATAAATTATAACAAGCCGAATTACTAGAACCAGTTTAAATTCCTGTTCCCATGCAGTTAGTAGAAAAATTAGTAAAGGATAAGAAATTTACTCATAAGCCTGTGCCTACTATGGAAGGGCCTCCTTTTATGGCCTACTGGATAAATGGAAAACTCTGGTATCCACCTAGTGGGGCTAATAGTATGAAAAGATTACCTGATCTTCCTTTGCCTTATACAGGAGCTTATAATAAAGATAGTATACATATAGTGAATAAAGATGGAATTCATGTGCCTTATAGTAGTTTAAGTTTCATAGAAAGGCTGGCTAGGTCAGGACCTCCTTAGTGCTTAAAAAACAAAGGAACAGAAACTTAGCTTATGAAAGCAGCTTTGTAAAACTGATTTTTATAAATATTTTCCTCATTACTGCACCAAGGAAACTTTTGAACAGCTATGAGAAAGGTTCAGCTTGAACTTTAGATATAGCATAAATCAAATAGCATTTAAAAGATTTCTTCAGGCAGAAAGAAGAACAATGTCTGCCCACAAGCCAATGCTTGCTGTTATGAATACATCTATCTATCACCTTTACTTAAATCAAACTGTATCTTATGTAATAGATATAAGAATTAAAAGTTTAGATTGTTCCATCAGGTAGTTCTGTTCTAATGATCGAGAGAAAAATGTACTAGTTAATCATGAACATTAATAATAATATACTCTATAAGATTTTCTGCTTCGCCTAACCGAAATTTAACTCCCTGCTACCTTAACTACAAAGTATAATCAAATGCCAAAATAAAAAGTATAAAAGTTGTACTCAAATCACAATAAAACGGAACAGTATCACACCGCTTCTGAGTTGTGTAGTCGACTGTCTCCCGCGCCGACGCCTTGCCCACCTTCGGGGCCCCCTAAATCCTGTCGTGGCTGGACCGCGGCACTGAACTATATCAGGGAACACCATTCATTCATGTCATAGGCTTTGCGATGACATTCTTTGGAGTAGAGCAGTGCACAGCCCAGGCAGCAGTATATAGCAACTCTATACCTTTTGCACTTCTCCTATCTATGCTACTGACTGTAGTTCCTTTTCCTCTGCAGATTTTACCCCAAACTTTATGGGCAGCTTCTGCCCTGAACCATTGGATAATATGGTGGAGCATCCTGCATGCCTCAACCACTCGCTCTTGCAAGAGGCTCTGTACCTCTCAGTGCCCACAGGCATCAGTGGGGCAGAAATAGTGAATATTTTGTTGGCAACACCAAAGCACAAATTCATGCATAAAGAGTCCCCTTGCTAAATGGTCTCTTTGGTTAGACATCAGACATTGTTGTTTAGATATCGATTGTATTGATGTCTAAAGACTTCTGGATTTAGTTAGACGTAACTTGTAAGTTTCTTGTAATTCTAAATGCTACTGGGTAGGAATATTACATAACTCAATCCTCACAACAAGAACGAAATAGACATTGCCATACTAATCTGTCCAAAATTCAAAGAGGTCCTGTGTTTCGCCTAACTAAAGTCAAACTGTTATTAACTGGTAGAGGTGGAATTTGAACCAAGTTTATTGAACTTCAAAGACTATGCTCTGTAAACTGCCTCCCAATATTACCTAACACTGTGCTGAGTACAGGACAATATTAATTAAAACTAACTTTGGTATTTCTATATACAGTTTTAAAAACATCTACCCTGTGCACAATTTCACTTAATGCTCAATACCCTGAGAGGTGTTAGTGTTATTTTTAGACTTATATACAAAAACTGAAAACAAGAGAAAATGACTTCTGAATCACCTGGTTACAAAAGAAAGCCAAGATCCAAATGCAAGTCTTCTAGGTACTTCATTCTCGGTGCCATGCTGTCTCACTAAGTGTTGTTTGATATAGAACATCTGTGTTCGGTGCGAAGGGATAAGGACAGTGCTTTTTTTCTTTTCGCCTTCATAGACTGTAGCCTGATAGGCACTGAAGTGTTTGTTCATTCATGAGCACCTAGTATGTGCCAGGCACAGTATATACCATGAAAAAAGGCTGTCCTGCTTTCTGAACTCAAGGGTGCTTACATTCTACCGGAGGAGACAGATAAATTTCAATGATATGTGCTACAGGACGATGTGGTAGGAAATGAGGGAGAGGTAAATTTAGATACAGATCAGAGAAGGCATTTCTGAGACTGAATTGAATGAATGCACCAATAGCAACCGGCTGATGGATTGATTCATTATTCTATATCAGACTTATCCAGTTTTTGTTAGCCATTAGATTGTTTATGGTTCTGACGGTAAGTACTCTTTGGACTTTATATTGCTCATGTGCAGACGCAATGACGAAGCATAACGAAGAATCCTTTCAATTCTTTGTATTCTCCTGACCTTGCCTTAGCCGTCAGGGTCACATCCCCCCATCGCCACGCCCATTCTCCTCCTTCCGGGCGCTTCGGCCTGCGCAAGCGCAAGAGAAACTGCCGTTCCTACAGGAGGGCGCAGATGCCTACGAAACGCATGCGCCCCCGCACCGTAGGCCCCGCCCCGCCCCCTGAGCAGGCTCGCGAGCGCCTGCCG